>NC_051154.1:367265625-367469903 GCF_013339745.2 Dermacentor silvarum
CCAAACGCGTGTTCGAATCCTCCCTTTTTTTTTCCTTTTTTTTTTTAAGTTGCTTATTAATGCGCGGTTACCGTTTGTAATTCCATGCGTTTTCACCCCGATTAATCTGTGGTTATTGGGAGAAATGCCGCTGAAGTGCTAGCATTTCTGGGGGACTTCCGAAGAAAACAATTAAATTGTGGGTTTTACGTGCCAAAACCACGATCTGATTATGAGGCACGCCGTAGTGGGGACTCCGGAAATTTGGACAACCTGGGGTTCTTTAACGTGCACTGGTGTTTTCGCATTTTGCCCCATCGAAATGGGCCGCCGTGGCCGGGATTCGATCCCGCGATCGGGGACTTCCGAGACATGCTCACAAAAGTGTGGATGGATGGGTGGATAAGGCTGCACCCTTTAAATCGGGCGGCGGCACACGCAACCTAGCCGTGACTAATAAGTTATTTTGTACTTAGCGGAGGGTGAGCTTGCAGTATAGGCCGCCCCCTGTCTTAGGCGACTATATAGCAGCATTGGTGAAGTGAGGTTGAGGCTAATGTGCCTGGATTAAAACATGTTAGAAGTTTCTATGGCAACAAATCATATAGCACGAAACATACACATACTCACGTGTCATCACAGACTTTTGAATTCATCATTAAAAAAATGCCACAGTCATCCATTACACTGTGCACAATAATAACAGCTCATGCAAGTGACCAAATGCTGTGCATAAAAAGATTTCATTCATGGGGTTTGATGTCCCTAAGCAACAGGCGTGTATGCATGTAGCTGTGATAAATGGTGTGGTGGAAAAAATTGGATTCATTTTGACCTCCTGGGAGTCCAATATGCAGCCAAAGTGCATTATACACAAGCATTATTTTGCATTTTGCCCACAGTCATTACATTGTGGCCACTGCTGGTAGGATCGAGTAGTATTTTCAGTGTTATCCATACAGAAAGGCAATGTAAACTTCCATGGCAATTATATATCACAAGGCCTCTTTCCTGAATGTTGCACCATCTGATCACATATGTAGTCACAACTCTGAACCCTCAAAACGCTTGTCCCTTGTCTACTCTTTCTTTCGTGCCATGTCTGCTTTTTTTTTGGGGGGGGGGGGAGGTTCTTAAATCATGTTTCATATGCACCAACTAGGCTTCTAAATGCCCTTTTATGTGAACTACAGTTTATTAAAAAGCTTGTTGTTTCTTTGTGTGGTGTTCATCTTTAGCACTGCAAACAGCTTAAAATCTGCAAAACAAATGACAACTGGAAAGTTCGTGTGGTAACCTGATGAAATGGCACACACATTTCAAATAAACTTTAGTTTATAGTCACTGCATTATCTGTTTCTTCTTTTGTGTTTGTCTTCAGTGCTGTTCATCATGTTTATTACCACACCAAACCATCAGCTGTTCCTACTTATGTATACATTCTAAACTGTTTACAGTGTAGAAGTTATGTGTGAGAATCCTGCTACCAGTTGCTTGAAGGAAGTGCAGTAGGTGTTTGCAATTAACATACACTTTGTGGTAGTGATTGTAACTAGACCTAAGAAATGCAAGCCCAATTAAGTGGCTATTGCATTCACTCTAACCAAATCGTCATTATCTCCCATGCCAATGCACACAGGAAAATTCTCATGTTTCTGGTGTCTGTTTTCATAACCATGTACTCACCTCAGATAAGGCTCAACTGTAACAGCAATTTTACACTTTACATTATAGGTTTGCTAAAGGGGACTACCAAGTTAGGCTTATTCGTAAATTATGCACTGCAATAGCAAAACGGCCCCTGTTAACAAAAGAGGCAGCTTGGCAAGTCCGAGAAGAAACAAAATTGGAAGACGAGTGGTAGTGCTGCGGTGAAGTTCTATAGCACCAGGCTCACTGTGATGTCTTCAATTTTGACAAGACCTACTCAGGTCTACTTGTTTATCTGGTCAAGAATGACTTCATTCTAAAGAAGCGAAAAAATAACCTTAGGAACTTTTAAGTACTGCCCCTGTCCTAACACATCCTGAATATGAGGAAACACACTGAAATCTTTCATACTACCACATTGATGCACCAATACGACATTAAAAAAGAAAAAAAAACATTTGGCCTTTATATTCTGCAGTAAAAGTCAACCTAAGTCAGTCTAAGATGACTTAGTTTCGCTCTTTAGTGTCCCTATGCTACGTATACTGAAAGGCAGTGGTTAAGCTGCTGCTTCATTCATAAGGGGCATCATGTCGAAGATGACATGTGCATGACAACTATAAGGACATGCCATGACGCATCACAGATACAGTAATTGTGCCATCTCTCATCTTCCATGGCACAGCTTGAGATAATGTAAAATTGAGTGTGGATTAATGTGGTGCTTCCATTCTGCTAATGCACACCAAAAGGCTGCTCCAGTGACAATGTGCATGCTGAATGCATAGATGCAGATTTATATACTGTGTTCACGCTAGTTTTCCACATGTGTGGAAGCAGCAAGGGCTGCTGCCATTAAGATGTGAGGCTTAGATAGGCAAGGTGCTGAATGATGACCAACCTGCTCTATTATGTAGTCACTGTCAGGCTTAGCCCCAAATATGTTGCAATCTAGGCAGAACTACATTGCTGCACCTCACTGCAGCTCATTTTTGAAGCATTAGGCATGTTGTTATTAATGTCTTGAAAGAGTGCTGCATTCACTCAAATGAATAGAGGTGTCAGCAAGGAATTTGTTGCCTGGAAGCTGATGGGCATTTCAGTAGTGCCACTGATGTGGTGGCACAGTGACTGTGAAAAAAAAGAGATGGGCAGCAATATGCACGTCAAGGTGATCACAACAGAGAAGAATAAACAACGAAATAATCTAATATTTGTGCATTTTTGCACAAGAAAGTAGAGAAGGGGCCCAATGTGAATCGACGGTTTTCAGCACACAGCAAGCTTGATGGCTTCTGTAGCCATATTGCAAACCAATTCAAGGATGGCTACATGACAAAATATGCCACAGAGTTCACATGCCACAGAAATAATTTGCAGAGCCCTTTTACCTGTGGCAGGGTTTACATTCATTGATCAGTGCATCAATGATAGAATCCGTGAACGTTGCTTTTGCTGCCCATGGGTACACAGGTGGCCATTTATTCTTTCATTGTTGTGAATGCAGCTATACCTCCAGTTTTTATGATGTGCATGAGATGGGAAAGGCATGCACAACTCTTGAAAGTGAGCTTCTGGAAATGTACTAATTAAGAAACACAGCTCCTGACATGCAAGCATGACATCTGTTTTTCTCACTGATAAAGAACGCAGACATTTAGAATAACCTATGAACCTTGTTAAGGTGAGATGTGGCTGCAGGGATCACTCACATACAAAACATTTAGTTGCGATATATCTATTGAATAACCCCAGAAAGCCTAAAACCCATTTTGCTAAAACAAAACAAAAACAAACAAATAATAAAAAAAGATTAAAAAACAACTTAAACTTTGTCACCTAGAAAGTAGATTTGTATCCTCCCCCCACCTGAAAAAAAGTCTTTATAACTTAGTAATTAATTATAAATTGACTATCTGAGCTACCTGCAATTTAAGCTATGGTTCAGTGTGTCGAAGACACTAGCGTGAATTTCACAAACTTTCCCACCCTTACACCAGCATTTTGAGCTACCGAACTCTTGTGTCTCAAAAATGCCATGTTGGGCATTGTGAAGATAAACTAATATTTCCAAGTCTAACTCTTGTTCTGTCACTTGTTTTGCTTCTGTCCTCCTGGATTTTATGCTGGTTCTTTTTTTTTCTTTTATTCAAACAAAACTCGCAGCGCCATTGGCATTATTGCGAGGGGCATAATACACAATAAAACAAATCGACAGAGTTTTGGCTCACAGCCTCAGCCGGTAACAAATTCCACTCCGATATGGTCCTCGGAAAGAAAGAAAACTTAAAAAGGTTAGTCCTGGGGGCATACTCCCGAACCTTGACCACATGGTCTCTTCGGGGTGGACAAGTAATATGGAGGACGCAGATATGACGAGGCCTTGATTCCAGTTTGATTATTATATATAGCGTAAAAAAAGCTTGAGGCGAAGATTTTTGCGGCGTTTGCTTAGAGGAGTCCATCCTAGATTTCTTTTTCATTCCGTTGCACTATCAAACCGATTGTACCGCCCCATGACATACATTGCAGCACTAGACTGTATGCATTCCAACGATTTAATTCGTACAGAATGGGATTGCACAGAATGGGATCTGTTCTAAAACAAAGCAGCTCTATTTAAAGCATGGCAATTACAGAAATGAATTGAGAATATATTTGAGTCAGTTTTGAGAATATATTAAGCTAGCACAAACAGGGCACTTATCACTGGAAAACACCAGAATGGTGGCGCTTGTTCTCTTGAGACCCAAATGATGCGATCGTGCTGCTGCATGAACTTTGGGAAATGTCACCCTGTTTTCAATGTGCTGCCCTTTTTGGTTGCATCGCTCGCACGCATAATAGCCAGTGTGGCCAACAATACATTTGACGTAGCTCCTTGCAGGAGCATCGCAAACCATGACTCCAATGCTCACCCGAACATGAACATCTCCTATGCTTAACCCCTCAGAGGTTAGGTCGGGAGACTTCTTGCACATATGGCTCTAGGTAATCCTGCAGACATAGCGTCTTCCCTGCACCACAGTACACACTGACAAAAAATGGTGGTGATGCCTCCACATTTTTATGCGGCACAAAATGGACCAAAAGGCAAGCTGGCTACTTTTGTAAAGAGGGACTCCGTCAATGTTGCCTTGTAGCTTCAGTTCACTTGGAACTACTTGCCCCGGCTGCCACACTTGACGAATTCCTTCTGCAAGGCCAAAGTGCACAAATGAACCATTTTGCTCCACCTGAGCTTTGCGCTCAGTTTTCAAAACTGTCCTAGCATCTTTTGGAAGGTCAGAGATGCCTCTTCGCCGGCAGAAATCGAGGACATCGTTAATGCATGCATGCATCATATTATGTTTGGAAGCAATTACAGCAAGCTCTTCACTTGCAGACAGTTGTTCGGAAAGTACATGAGAGAGCATTAGACTACAAGTGAAGGCTATTCCTTCATCTGGCCCAGTGAAGCTGTCTGAAGCGAGAAAGTCATCAGACTCATCACTTGAATTGCTACCTTGGGGACCTCCTTTGTCACTTGAGCTGCTATCAGTCGCTGAGCTCACATGAGGACGTACCCGCACTATCTGATTGGCATTCTACAAAAGGAGCTTCTTGTCTACAGACGTCGTCAACAAAGGCTTCACTTCTCGAACGCTCGTTCAACCGTTTGAACGGAGGCTCACCACCGTCATCCATGGAAATTGAACTTCACGATTGTCTGCTGGTTCCCGGCTTCGGAGGCGAAAGTCGCTCTACACGAGAACTGTCGGCAGAGGTGAAGCTTGCAGCTTCGTCGTTGGACAAGGAAGGCCAACAAGCTGCGCGAGTCCTAGCTCATTCATTATCTTGTTGTATTCCTTTCTTACGACTCGACATTTCCTCCACTTGGAGGGCATGATGAGCGAGAGGGATGAGTCAGATGCCGAAACCGCAATGCTGTAGCCCGTGCCGAAAAACGCAAGACGACGGCGAGGCGAAAGCGTGGACAGCAGCAGTGCAGTGGGGCAGTCAGTCACAGCAAGGAGCAGCCGACCTGCCAACGCATGAGCCGAATTGAATCGAACCATGGAGGAAGAAAATTTTTTCCTGGAGGAAGAAAAATTTCTTCCTCCATGAAGGAAGTTTTTATTGCGATAGCAATTATATGGACACTTCAAGCAGATTTCTGCCGCCGTCGGCGTGAGGTTCCGCATAAAGTCCAAGGGCGATAAAATCTTGCAACCGGGCGCAAGGGGAACTGGCGACGCAATCTTCCACGCGAAAGGAGCAAAGTGGGAAGGAAGCGCGGAAGGGAGGGAGGGGGGGGGGGGAGGCGGCTTCTACCCTGCCAACAAATGCGTTCATGTACTTTGCGCTTGGTTCTTTATTATGTTTGCGCCGGTACGGGCTGTCGGTGTTGTCGCGCGCACCGTATCTTGCAAGCGACCTCCAAACGGCTCTGACCTTTGTATGCTGTGCATTCGGCCGCTCAGTTTTCCCTTGAAGCGATAAACCGCACGAACCTTCGCTCGCTCGCTGCGGCGGCTGCGCTTGCTGCCAGCGTTTTGACAGTGGTTGTCTGCGGTCATCGAGTGTGATTTATTCATGTGTGCTTGTGCGCGCTGACATCACGCTTGTTAATTCAGTTAGTAGTGAATGTGTCCAACTTTATGCAGCCGATAAAGCTACTATCCCTACTCCGAATAGCTCTCTGCTAATTCGCTATCGCCATTGATGCTTCGCCTTTCGGGCGAAACTGCGACATTTTTTTTCCGTTCTTCCATGAAGCGAACGGATTTTTTAAAGGCCCGTTCGATTCACCTGCACCACTGTGAACCAGTTCGCGCACCGATTCACGAAAAGCGCGGCACGCGAAACAAATGCCGAAGTGCTGACCCGGTGCAGGTGTGTGTTTTGTCCGACCAATGTGCACGGCTTGCGTTAAATAGGTCTTGAGCTGCTGGTGTAATCGGCTTCGGAGACGTTAATATACCCGCGCTTGCCTAGACACGGCAGATAGCCGTAAGCTGGGTTTTAACGGCGCTTGTGCATGTGTGCTGTGTCGTCTGCTGCGCTGCTGCTTCGCACCTGTACCACAGTCTATTAGAATATAAGGTATGTGTACATTCTAGGACACTGTACCTGCACGACTGCACAAAGTCGGCACCGACAGTAGAAAGGGCGCAGCAAAATCGCGAACCAGCCCTGCACCTTTCCTGTATATTATGAAACGAACGGCGGATTTCTCATACGGTGTTCAAAGGCGCCATTGCTGCACCGCTGAAACGAATGAGCTGTTAATACAGGTGAATAGAACGTGTCAAAGCTACGTTCGATTCACCTACACCACCTGCAAACCGTAGCGAAGCAGCCACTAGTACACTGTACAGCCACGGAAAGCCGGATTTCGGATCGAATTAATACAAACATTAGTATACATTTTTTTTCGTTTTTGTCATTCAATGATTCTGGTGCGACCCACGCGACTTGAACGCGCTTCCCGGTATGCTTGTTTTTATTGCGTATCATCCGCCGTAATTAATTAAATAATAATGTACTTTTGCACTGGCGATTCGAGAGGTGACTCAAAAAAAAGAAAAAAAGAGAGCGTCGGTTCCTCGACTTCCTCTCTCTCCTTTCGTCCCGGAATTTGCGCCATCGCCATCGCCATCGACGACAGCCTTGCCTTGTGCGCAACGTGGTAACCGAGGAGACTGAAGTCAACGTGTGCGTGAGTATGCATTTTTAATACGAGAGTTTTCTTGTCGTGATTGTACCTTATGTGCATTCTCATCTACGGGTCAACGTCGTGTGCGAGTATTTGCGTAGTTAATGGCGCGTGCCAAATATGCAGCGAGCGCACGTGTGGCTAGGCCGATCGGTCGCGTACTACGTGCGCTCGAGATGAGTTCAATCATGCGCGCATGTTATATACTCCGGAATGGCATTGACTAGACCGCTTTTTTTTGATACACAGAAAGACGCTGGGCGTAGATTTCATGCACGACTTGCGCGATATATCTACACTATAGATCTTGAATGAGGTCTGTCGGGGATCTATGCGCGTGTTACCCGGCCACAAGCACTTCATCTCCTGCATCGTTTAGGGCAGCGGAGTCTACACGCAACCGTGCCGGCCAGGAAATAAATTAGCCGTTTTCGCTAAAATTTCCGACGTCACTGCTGCGGTGGTGCCAAACAAAGCCATGTGGATTCTATGCGAACATTAACGCACCTGAAAAATAATCTAAGAGACTTCTTTAGTGCTCGGCGTGGTCTAATGGCTCCCTGTTCGTCCAGTACGAGTGGTGCGTGTTAGTGCCACAATATGAGATCATGTAACACTTCGCTTCAGCCACGTGTTGTTCACAACTTAGCGTAAACTTTCACCGCCTTCCGCTAGCTTTGCTCTCCATGGGAGACAAGCTTAATTGTACCTCGTGCAAAAGGATACATGCTCTAATGAAACCGCCGATTTCGCATGCTTGCACAGAAAGCTCCAGCCTTATGCATTGGATCGACCACATGAATCCAACGGCGCATGTAAATAGCGGAGCGCTTGTGGCACACGTGGATCTTTAGCAAAACCTCTGAAACAGATTCGGTGCATAGAAAAAAACTTCTCAATTGCAGCGTGCCCCGTACTAGACGCGGAGACTAGGCGCAGAATGGCTCCTTATACGCGCGGCGATTCTGATGTCATGCCAGCGTCCTTAGGCAGAAATTATGAGATAATGTGCAGCAGTCAACACGCTTCTCGGCAAGTCATGAGGTGGTTTACGTCAGTAGTAATAGTTCTGCACCTAACTTTTGCACCAATTGCTTATTCGTGACAGTCGCGTTTCCACACAGACGATTTTTGTTCTTCGTGAGACTGAAATTTCATTACATATACAAAATTCATGGGTGTTAAGTTTCATTAAGTAGCTGGTCAGGGAGGTTTGCCGCATGTTGCCTGCTCCTGGAACATGTGGCAAACCTCCCTGACCAGCTGCTTTCTACAGCAGGCAGCGACACAAGTTTATGCTAGTGCTCTCGTTGCAGCAGGTCACATCCCCACAAGTGAAGGCAGATTCTCACTTTTTTTTCTAAAAGCACCAGGCAATTAACTGTGGTAAGTGTCATACTCAACGAAGGCGACCCCAAAATGTGATCGTTCTGCAAAATTTGAGCATGAACAGTGCAGTGATGAGTGCAAAACCTTTTTTCGGTTTTGTTCAGCACCCTGTAGAAGTTTAACGTACATATCACGGCTAACCTTATGCTCAGCTGTCTTAACTGACTGTTGAACTTGTACCTTGAACTCGTATATACCAAGTAAATCAAAAGAGTAGTATTGTCATCTCATTCAAACAGTTTAAGTTCAAGATTATGAGTTTATGAGGGCAGTAACTGCAATGTATTGTTGCAGCCCTTTCACTGTTTCATGGCTGTATTAAGTGCTCATATGCTAAATGTACCAATTACTGTACGACGCTTTCCTTTTCTTTTGACCTAATATTGTGTCGCATTAATACGGTTCTTTTTTCTCGTATTATGGCAACAGCTAACATTGGATAAGTAGGAATGACATTGTGTTGTACCTAATCCTTGTACCTGTGACCACTACCCTCTGTAACAAAAAAACCCTGATGGTATAGTGTCCCAGCTGTTATGTAACGAGCTTTAAAAATACACAGATAATTTTACACAAATAAAACCAAGTGCATGTTATTCAGAGTCCAGTTGAGAAATGGCTAGTAATTTATTAGCCCTTGGCACCTAATTAGTTATAGCTAACGCTTTTAATTTAGTCATCTATCTGTTAGGGTGTTGATCAGGAAGTTGTATGATATATTAGAGTGACATGCTTTTAGCAAGGTCCACATCACGTTTTTTTTTTCTCGTGGAGAGAAGCCTGCAAGTATGAAAACTGCCATGCGTCAATGCACTCGTGTGCAAAAGGTTGCTGTGCCATCCAACAGTCTCAGCGGGGAAAGTTAACTGTCCTTTCTGGGGTTTTACGTGCCAAAATCAGTTCCGAGGAGCTGTTGGGGAGCTGTTGGTGCATTGTGTAAAGAATATTTATGTTATTGTCAATGACAGGGCCAGCTTGCTTACCCACTAAGACAGTTTCAGGGCCCTGCAATTCCATGCACATGATCTTTTTCAAATTTCATGGGGTGGGGGGTTCAATGCCGGAAAAAATAAGCACACAATGTGTTCCTCACTGGAAACGGTTTGTTTTGGTGTCACTTATGATGCTCATCTCCCAAATTAACATCTTGACAATTAGAACAAATAAAAAGTTGGCTCATTGCTTTGCTACTTGGATGACGTGCATCATGAATACTAGCACTTTTTCTACCAAACTCCAAAGAACATGCACTTTGTTTTGTTTGTGTAGACTTAACAGTAATTTACTGATGCAGAAGTATTTTTCTCTTTAGTGCCCCTTTAAGACCACGGTGGTCAGGACCAACACAGTTCGTTTGCCTCCCCCCCCCCCCCTTTTTCTTTAAAGTTTGTGTATGATGCACTCTGGTATAGCTGTTGAAAATGTTGTAATTATTGTTGACAAGCACCATTGTTGCACATACAGGAAAGTAATCAAGCCTTCGCTGTTTATTATTATGCATAATTTTCCCCCGCCTAGCTTGCAATGCCTACATCTGTAAAATTAGCAATAGCTTGAATATTAACAGCACTCTTGCCATTTTATGGCTGATATCTTGCAGGTGTAAACCTGCCTTAGAAGGTTGCATAGTTTGTTAAACATCTAACTTTAAAAACTGTGCATCAAGAGGCTTGCACCTTTTGGCCAGTTTGAATGTTGCCCATCCCAAGTTATACCAAATGCAATCTGCATTTTTGCATTGAAAGGGGTTTGTAATAATAAATGATTCATTGTTTATTGAGATTTGCAGGTTCTTGACTGTCTCCGATATGTCATAACATTGACTGTTGGTGGCGGTGGGTGCAACTGAAAATTTGCAAAGAATATAAAAACAATGACAAACTAATTCTTTAGTGGCATTCTACAGTTCCTGAGTTATGTTAACTTGTACCACTGATACTTTGACGTCATCAAAGCTGTGCCAGCTTGTTCAGAATGTCTGCGCAGTTTGCTTTGGGCATTCACAGAGGTCACAAATATCTTATTCGTGACATTTGTCCGTTGAATGTAGCCTGCACAGCTTAACAGGTTGCTTGTCGTTCTAGTGTCTATTATAATCTGTTTTGAATTTTTTACTTTGTTCAAAGGCACTTATGACAAGGCAAAGAGGAGGCCCAAGAAGGCGGAATGCGAGTTGGCTGTGGACACCACGGAGCTGTCGGGTAATTGCTAGTGATTTTTGTTTTTTATGCTCATGCTTATGTGAAAGGGGAAGGCAAACTTGGAGCAGGGTTACATTTACAGAGCAGTCGCTCTGCCAACTGGGCTGAACAGGAAGCTAGAGGTGACAGCGTCAGGCTAAAGTGGCAAGTCGAAGTGCATGCAAAAGATTTTTCTGGAAAAGCTGCCGGTTTGAGGGGTTGAGTCTTATAAAAGATGCGACTTATAGACCAGAAAATATGGTACTCCCCATTAGGACACAATAGAATGGTTCCACCTCTCCTTCTATTGCTGGAGGTACCCTTGAAGGTCTTTAAATACCTATGAAATTTTGTCACCGAGACCTGTACAAATCCTGATACTTTGCATTTACCAGAGTGCTCTGAAACAACCAAATATGCCATAAATCTACCGCTTCTGCTGTGAAGTAAATATTTTTGTGTTTCAGCGATGCTGCTGCGGGTGCAGCTGAGGCATGAAGTACAGGTCGTGTCTGAGAGGCTGGATGAAACTGAGCCTCTTAACAAGACCTGTGCAGTGTCTCAGCCTGCCTTGTCGACGGTGCCTCCAGTTCTTCCTCGGCTACCTGCCGACAATATTAAAGAATTAGAGGCAGCCGTGCGGGATGAGGCTGCGGCTGCCACTTTGGTTTGTACTGCCCTTTTATTTGTAATTATGAGGCTATGAAACATGCGGAAGTTCTGTGCTGTTTCATGAAACATGGTGTGGGTTCTATGTGAAGGAACATTGCATCGCACACACTAAAGAGTTCATGGAAATAATTTGTTCCCTGCTGTATAGTTTCTAATGACATATTTGGACTGGACCTTAGTTTCTTTAACATGCATCTAAGCGTACACTAGTGTTCTTGCAATGAGACCTCAACGAAATGTGACCCTGACTGCCAGAATCAAATCTTTCACCTCGAGCTCAGCACCGCAACGCCATAGGCACTGAGCTGCCATAGTGGCTTGCTGAATCGGTGATTTCCAACAGCTCTCTGTAGAGATACATTCATGAAGACAGGAGTAAATCGTTAAGTTAATAAAAATCTATTGCTGATATAAAATGCAAACTGTGGCAGCTTTCTATAGAAGGACACAATGTAGAGCACTTGTGAATAAATTCTTTTTGTTAGACGAGTTGGCACATCGTGAATGATAAATAGCAGTGCAAACAAGTGGGACACAGTACAGGAAAAGGGGTGCAATGATGCTCTGTATATACTGTATTTACCTAATTTTAATCTACAGTTTTGTTTTCTAAATAATAGAGATTGAAAATTGCATTGCAGTCGGATATGTAATGAAAACCACATTTGCAGCAAGTCTAGTGTACCTGTTGTCGAATTGCCTGATTGCACTAACATTTTTTTTCTTGTGCTACAAGCCCATGAAACAAACTCCTAAACTATCCAGTTTCATGCAATGGTTCAAAGCATTTTCTAGAGCACTAGCAATTACTTTAAGAATGTAAACCCACATACCCTGTGGCCCCTGTTACTTTTTATTCCACTACTCTGATTTTTCTGTGCTTTGTTTTATCTACCATTATGTAATGGTAGATTCTACATTATGTAAGAGAATTTATGCCCTTCATATTGAATAAGTGAAATACCCTATTTACTTATGTAATGGACACGCTCGCATAATGAACGCACCCCCAACTTTCGTTGTCAAAATTTCAAAATTTTTTTCTCCCGCGAAATAAACACACCCTGAACTTGCTGCCGTGAAGTAGGAGAGACACAGTACGATGCGGCGTCCGATATGGCATTCAGTGTATCAGACGCTGAATTGTACGTGTGTCTCCTACCTTTATAGCGGTAGCATCATATGGACACTCCAGGTGCATTTTTGAAGACGGCGCCAATGATCGCGGCTTTATCCCGCGTTGGAGGGAAGAAAGCGGGTAAGAAACGCGCCGTATTTCGTCGTGTGCATGGCGCCGTTGGGAGGGGAGGGAGGCGGCACAGCAACTGCACATTGCACGGCCGGGCGTGCCCTATCTTGAAAACGATCTGCGTCGGAGGCTGAGTCTAAGTGCGACGGCAGCTTATACTTTTGAGCGTACTCCGTTATCGCCGCTCAGTTTGCGTTGAAGTGATACATGGCATGAAGGTCACTTCGCTCGCTGTTGCTGCAGCGCTTCCTCGCACCAGCATTTCGACTGTGAGTGTCCGCGGTCATCGAGTGTGATTGGTTCATGTTTGCCTGTGCGCGCTGACACCATGCTGGTTACATTACTTTGGAAGTTTATACGGGCTATAGAACTACTATCCTTACTTTGTATAGCTCTCTGCGCATTTGCTATCGCAATCGATGGTTCGCCTTGCGGACGAAATTGTGGCTTTCATTCAAACAAATCATTCAAAACAAATCATTCAAAATTTTACCCTGCACAATAAACGCACCCCCCCCAACTTGCGCATATTTTCAAAGGAAAAAAGTGCGTTCATTATGAGAGTAAATACGGTATTGTAATGGGGGTGCCCCATTTTCCATGCCGTAATGACAAGGGTTGGGAAAGTTGGTCAAATTGCGAACAGCTCGAACCATTGCATTGAACATTCATGGCAAAAACAGATGCTGGCCATAGAGAGAACATGGCCCCCGTGAAGGGGAAATAGCATTGTTTAATGTTTTTTCACCTTGGTTGCCATCCGTTTTGCTTTTTGACAGGCTTTTTCCCACCCAGTTTAAATCCACAATGAATGTAATGCAGACCAAAATAGTGTTGTTGAAGGGGTTATATGTTCTGCCTTCCCCATGAAGACTTGTTCACTGACATAGTCGTTGGCCATATGCCTGTTGTAGCTAAATGAAATCAATAATAGTCAGTGAACAAGGCTTCTGTCTAGCAGCCAAAACATCCTTTCGACAAGCAAGTCAAAGCAAGTGTCAAACCTTCCGATGTCTTACGTGGTTGCCTTCTGTGCCATGATTTTATGAGAGGGAGAAAGCTAAACGAAACCTGGCTGTAGAAAAACTAGTATAAATGAGGTATTTAGTGCACTCTGGGGTTTGCTAGTATATTTCTGGGGTTTTAGAGTCCGGAAGCTTCACGTAAACGCACAGACAACTGCTCGGAACGTGAATTGAGAAAACCGCTTGTGCAAAAATGACCTATCCTACTGGTTAAAATAAGCCATGTTTTTCTCATTAAATGGGGATTTATATTTTTAATTCTTCCCCAAAAGTTGCGAAAAATGACCCTTGGCGCGCCACATGGCAAAAACATGAAGATGCATAAGTGGCCTAAGAGGCGCGAGACTAAATACCGACCACAACATCGCCCAAAGTTAGCGGTATAGAAAACATCATGCTGGCAACTCTGGGCTGCTCACCAAAACTAGCTCTTTTATGTACCCAGAATGGAGGCCGAAATTCCCTAGTCAAGTCGACCAGTTGAACAGGCGAAGTGAAACTCGCTGTGCATATTTTTTCGCTGCTGCCCATATGATTAATGATGGACCCGCCAATGCGCATTGTTCTGTTTATAATATTTTCTGTGTTTGTTTGTTTTAGCCAGGACTGCGTTATTTCGCGAGCGCTCACAGTTCGCTCCGCCGCAATGCTTCAGGCTCTTTCTATGTTCTCAAATTGCGCAATCTGTTCACATCTGTGCGCCCACTAACCTCATGATTCCAAAAAGTCACGTTAGAAACATGAACTTTCCGTTTTCTTGAACCAGTAAGCTGTTGCCGGTTAGAGCTACGGGAAGTCCGCGTGGCAGGTCGAAAAAGTAAGGCGATCGACTGTTGCAATGCACCTGTAGATCGTGAGCGCGTTTGTCAACGCAGATTATAGGCTGACTTTATTTGAACTTGTGAATCGATAAGTCGCGCAGTGTGTGCTGCTATGAGATGCAGAATATGCAAAGGCACAAACGGAACCGAGATCGAGTTTTCTCAGACGTGCAAAATTTTTACAATAATCGGTTCAGGTCAGCCTGCTAGCTGGAACCATGCAGTGCTGATGACATGCTGATTGCAAAATAAACTGCACCACAATAAGCTTAGCAACTGCCTTGCGGAATAGATAGCATTACATTTGCTAAATGTTTTGAGCATCGACAAGATCGAACGACCTACAGAACGCTGATTTACGCACAGCAAGATATGTCAAGGACGGGTGGGCTGGGCCAGGGAAGAAACCGCCACAACAGGTGGGAGGGCGAGTAGGTGAATGGCTTTGAAGTCCACGCAGAAACAAATAGGATTTCATGCTAGGCGCCGCCACGCCGTTAAAAAATCAGGTGAATGTTGAAGAATGCGACAGTGACTAACGTAACAGAAAATAATTTTAAGAATGGGGGGTGGGGACCGTATAAAAGGCGTCAAAAACGATTCGAGAGAGCGTCTCGTCACTGCCCGATCGCTCAACACCAGACGGCCGTGGCCAGTCGCATAGCTAAGGCTCACCTACCCTGTCGTTACACGTGCTAACTTAGATTTCTCATAAATAAATGCAACATAGTTTCATTTCTCTTCAGAATAAGCTGCAAGTGTCAACCTTGCGCCCACGTTCATCTCCTGCGTGCACACACGTTGAAATCTGGCGCACGCACGTACGAGGAGGGGGAGGCGATAAGAAGGCGAGCGCGGCACGCAGACGCGTGACTTCACTAGGGACATCTCCGCCTCGCAAATCTAGGGAACCGCACAAGACGACATCTGGCAACACTGGTGTGTTCTGGTGGGGATTTAGTCGCTCCCGCCTAAGAGGAGGGCAAACTGGAACAACTTGGTATTGATTCATGGTAAATAAGGAACAGCGCACTGAAAACGTAGACGAAGGGAGACTTGACACACCACAAGTGCTGACTTTCAACTAGAAAACTTATTGAATGAACGAGTTTATGAACACTTGAGCTGTGCATGCACTTGCAAGGCAGTGAACAATTCATGACATGCACTCGTGGTTAGATCAGGTGATACTAAACAAGAATGAATTTTAAAAAAAACATCACACTGCTCGGCTGTCAACGATTTGCGGGGTCTAAAAAGGAAATTTCTCTTTCTTGGAAGACTATTGTAGGCTGACTAATGCAACCTCGTCCTGCTTTCTGTATTCTATAGGCCTCGCAAATTTCATGAGTCAATTGGTCTGTGTGGCGAAAAAGCGTCTCGGTCTGAGAGAATTCTGCAGTGCACCCGAATTGCCAAAAGCGAGGCGCAAACAGTGCATTTTGGTGCTCCCTGAGGCGCACGTTTACACACCGCCCTGATTGTCCCACGTACACTCGGCCACAGGTGAGGGGGTTGCTGTACATGATTGCAGTGGCGCAAGGCACACGCATATTAGTGTGCCTTACAGGGCAGACTTTTTTTGCATTTGCACCTTTCTCCACACATTTTGTAACTGCTGTGCAGATGCTACCCACTTTCTGGCTGAAAAAAAAATCTTTGCCATGCCACGATCCCCCCCCCCTTTTTTTTGTTTCAACCTGTGCGAACGCCAGTGTCCATAGCATGCTTCAATTCTTGCACGAACTTTCCACAAGACAGCATGCTATTGGCGTCTTAAGGAAAGCTTGTGCGAAGAGTAAAGTTTGGAGAGTAAAGATGCGGCACCAAGAAGCAAGCCGTTAGCCATACATCCACTAGCGTTCGCACAGGTTGAAGGGGGGGGGGGGATCGTGGCATGGCATAGATTTGTTTTGTTCTTTTCAGCCAGAAAGAAAGTAGGTAGTGTCTGCCCTGTAAGGCACACTAACATGTGTGTTTGCCTTGCGCCACTGCAATCGTGTACAGGATCCCCCTCACCTGTGGCCGAATGTACGTGGGACAATCGGGGCAGTGTGTAAACGTGGGCCTCAGGGAGCACCAAAATGCACTGTTTGCACCTTGCATTTCGCAATGCATTGCCATGACTGAGAGTGCACTGCAGAATTCTGTCGGACCGAGATTCTTTTTCGCCTCACAGACCAATTGATGCATGAAATTTGCGAGGCCTATAGAATACAGAAAGCAGGACCAGGTTGCATTAGTCAGCCTGCAATAGTCTTCTTAGAAGAAATTTCCTTTTTAGACCACGCAAATCGTTGACAGCGGAGCAGCGCGATGGTTTTTATTTTTGTTAATTCATTATTGTTTAATATCACCTGATCTAACCACGAGTGCATGTCATAAATTGTTCACTGCCTTCCAGGTGTATGTGCAGTTCAACTGTTCATGAACTCGTTCATTCAATAAACTTACCAGTTGAAAGTCCGCACTTGGGGTGTGTCTACGTCTCCCTACGCTTTCAGGACACTGTTCCTTATATACTATGAATAAGAGGCCTATCACATGGCTTTCTATTATTGTATGGGTTTCATGGTATTCTTATTAGTATTGAAATGCAGTCCACATTTTTCTGTTATTTTTTTACCTTACAATATGCTGATAAGCCTTCGTTTGTAGTGAAAGTGGCACTGCCTTTGTTTTTGATGAGTTGGCTTGGTAAGTCTATCGACAGAATAATGATAACGGGGGCCAGGCAGCCATGATGTAGGTGTGTATTTTTGGGGAAAAACGCTGTACAAATGTAAGAAGGTCTGTACGACAATGCAAACTTATTGTACCAGCTTTATATCTTCAAAAGTGGTTGAAAAGGCCAAAATGTAGGCAGTTAACTGCAGTTACACTCACTCCTGTGAAGCAGAATGATAGGCTGCTTTCACAATTTGCGAAGCTGCAGGTGCAAACATTGCTGAGGGTTAACTTTTGGTTACCACAAAACTACGTCTTTAAAAACTGGTTGTCAGTCGCTTTAACGCAAAATGTGAAGGTCTGAAAATATCATGTCGGTATGCCTTTAAGCTGTTTTGTGCCACACGTATGTAGATCTGGCTTTCCTGCACTCTAATGTCACATCCCCTAATTATGCATTGGGAATTTGCATGGGAGTAGAGTTGGTGCGCTTACAAGTGATAGTGAAAGCTTGGAGAGGTAGTTACTATGAAACATAGTTACTAGTGCTAAGGGTTATGAAACACAAACATGAAATGCACAGAACAGACAAGACCTGATGCACTTCGTGTTTGTGTTTATTCCAGTAACGCTAAGGTGTTGTAGAGCACATTTACAATTAAAGGGCATTGCGTCACAAACCTCTTCCAGCAAAAATGTTTTGCTTTGCACTCAGCTAAAAATTCACTTCACTTGGCAATAAATTATATTCTGGTAGTATTGGGTAGATTTTTCAACTTGAAAACATTGCCGCATACAATGCTCATTTCCACATCTCTGGCAATTTTTGTCTTTTGCAGCGCAAGCACCTCCTGCAAATAGGAGGGAAGTCACTGCGCGAGGTGGCATCGTATGCCATGAAGGCTGTAATGGCGCACCCCGTCCAAGTGCTTTACAGCCTTCATAGCAGGAAGGGGAAGAGGGCATTCATCAATTTGAAGTTATGCCGGATAGTCACAGGTAAAGCTTCCTCAGTCATCCTTTTGCATTGTTGAAGTATTGTGTGTACAGCCGAACTCCTCTACAGCGAAATGGCTTGCATAACAAGAGGTTGTCCTTGCCAAAATCGTGTCTTTCATATAAATTTTCAACTTCTACTACGAAGAAATTTGGCCGTCCCTGTTGGCTGATTTCATTTTTTTACAATGAAAGCCACATACTCAGTCACCACTGCCCTTGCAGAAATTGCGAAAGTGTGCTCTGCACTAGCACCAATGGCAGCTTAGGTGAATTGCTTGACGAGCATGCCGATGAATTGCATCACACCAGGCAGCTTACACGTTTAGCATCAGCGGGTGAGACAGTTGAATATGTCTCGGTTAGTAAAGACATGGTGTGATCATCACTGATGACGTTAACGCTATGTTAGGGTGAAAAAACAAGAATGTCAACGAAGGCAACAGGGATGAAGATCCTGTAAATGGATCAAGAATTTTCATGGCGGGGAAGGCGATAGCATTTAATTTCCGCAGCATTACTTTGCGTATCCTGCATTTCACCGCTGAGCATGCTGTGAACCTCGGATTCAATAAGGTTGGCTGCGGTTGCAAATTCTGTCAGATAAACTGTGTGCTAAAGACTTAGCAACTTATTTCACTAAGTCTCTTGAAGGTTTTCTTTTGTTGAATGTGTTTGCCTGCTCTATTGTGGGTGATCTTTACGGTGCATGCTGTATGTACTAATTGTGGTCTTTGCATGTTTGTGTGCAGATGGCATCTGTGCGAAAGGGGGGGGGGCGACCTGACACAAGCACAGGACTTCATTAAGTGGTTGCCAGGGTCTGTGGATAGCGGTGGTGGCAGGAAGAGGCGTTTCACAGCAACGTTTGCAGCAGAGCAGCCCGATGATCTCTCCCTTCAGGGCAGGAATCATTGCCTGCCCACTGCTGCCCTCTCCCTGCCCCACCCTTGCCCTCAGGTCCCTGACAAGTCCACCGTCGGCCCCACCTGTCCGGCTGCTGCTGCCCCTGCTCCTTCCCCTGCTGCAGCCCCTGCCGCCCCTGCCCCTCCTCCTGCTGCTGCCCCTGGAGCTGAGCACCCCTACTGATGCCTGGATCAGTTCAAGAATTGTATTGTAAATAGTAAAATAGTACTGTAAATAGTAAAAATAGTACTGTAAATAGTATACTAAATAAATTATATTTTCGTTTACGCTTTGCGTGTGTCTGCAGAAAGTTTCCTTCCCGCACTTATTTCCATCACATTTTCTTCGCTACTAATTGTATAGGCAGTAAGCTAGCATACAAGCAACAGAATGGCTAAGTACAGGCTATGCTTGAAACACACTGGCTGAGCACCGGATTTTCTTGAAACTCATTGGGTACAAAATGGCTAAGCACTGGGTATTCTTGAAACACGTTGCATACAGAATGGCTCAGCACTGGGTATTCTTGAAACACGTTGGATACAGAATGGCTGAGCACTGGGTATTCTTGGAACACATTGGATACAGAATGGCTGAGCACTGGATGTTCTTGAAACATGTTGGATACAGAATGGCTGAGCACTGGACGTTCTTGAAAGACTGGATACAGGATGGCTGTGCACTGGCTCTATGCTAGAACTACATTGGATTCTACAACGGCCAATCTTGGCTCGAACAGTGGGTGAACCTTGGATCGGGTTGCACTTTGCCATGATGCCAGGATTGGGCCAAAGTTCGTACCAATTTCTGCGAGCATTGGACCATGCTTGGCCTAGTGCTGTCGTGCGGCCTGGGTATGTTTCCATTGGTGACGTATTTCATGCTTATATTTTTTATTAACTAGTGTTTTGCCACACGAGATGAAGTAGCACTTCATTCGCACGGTCATATTTGATGTCGCTGTTCATTAGCTTTGAACCGCATTTGAACTTGGCCTTCACGACCATGTGAACTGACCTTAGGCATTCAATCCCACACCCCCAAGTTGAGCACACAAACCACTCCGGTATGGGCAGTTCTGCGTTCTGCGACCCTGTATGTCTGGACTCACCCTTTGTGAGTACGAATAAAGTAGTATTATTATGAATATGCCGCTTGTCGATGCATGCATCTGTGGCGTAATGGTTTCAACATTGGAATTATTTGATTGAGGTCCTGCATTCGAATCATGCCGTCGGGCAATTTTAATGTTTATTTAAACATTTATTGCACAGTACTTTGTTGAAAATAACGAGTTTATAAAGACACGAAGCTGTTAGAATCCAGAAGAACGAAGTTCAGGCGAATCCATGTACAACCCATCATTCTCATGCTGAATTAAATTTAAGCCCCTCCATCCACCGCCGGTGAAAACGTGTATGCTAGCTGAGCGCTCAGCTGTAAACACTAGCGCCACATTTCCCTCTAGTAATTATTTTATGAAACTCTCAGTTATGAAGTGCACATTTCGTGAGAAAGGGCCTCCTACATTTTAGGAGAGCTCCCCAAAAAACAGCCATTTTGAAACCAGCAATATCTCAAAACACAGGTCTAGCAGCAGAAGCAATACCCTCCGTGCACCCCCCCCCCCCCAATTGAAAAGCCAGTTTACAAGCACTTCACAGGCATTTCAGTTATTTCCAATAATACAGCCAACAATACAGGCATTTTGTTAACAACTGCCCAACGCATGTACCAACTTTTGGAAAAGTCAATGTTAACATCGCTGCTTTCCGAAAATTGAGCAGGCAGTAGCACAATATGGAAATGATGTGCTTTGAGCAATGGAGCGTAGCATGTGACATAGCAGTGTCAGGCTAAGCAAGACGAGCGCTTCAAATTGCCAAAATTTTATTATATGCAGATTATGGCACTAGATGCAGACACTGTGTATCATGAAATCAATTTTGTTCAACCTTGTTTAAACAAAAACTACATGTCAATGAAAGAGGTGTCGACCTTGTACCGTATTGATATATACAGACATTTTTGCAGAAGATGAACACTATTTAAATCCTCGCCAAAGCCTTGACAGTGAATGAACACTACTCAAGACACGTCAACAAGCATATTGGCTAAGTCATACGGAAGAATACTAGCAAGCTAAATTCAATGCACATGGCACACTAAGCATGCAGTACTCGCAGATGAGAAAATGCTAAATATAAAAAAGACAGTGTACATATCCAAAGCACACAGAACACGCAGCCATGAACATGTTCTATTCTTGCATGCTGACGCACTGTCAAAACGGTGCACATAATCCCCACAACAGAAAAAAGCAAATGTAGCAACCGTTAGCAAGACACCACCAACCCATGTGAACAGCATGGAGCCTGCCCTGCCCAGGAGAGTGAGAGAGGGGAGGTGATGAAAGATCCTTGGAGGCAGACATCACATTGCTTGGAGCAAGGATTCGAGAATGAATGAAAAAATGAAGCCCCTACGGCTATTATGCATTATTTAGAATCATTTTACACAATCTTACGGTTGGAGAAATGCCTTGGATTTTTTACACATGAACATAGAATGTTGAAGCATAACTTTGTGATAAACTGCTAAAAAATAAATTTAAAAAATTGAAACTTTTCAACTTGCATGTCCCCCTAACCAGGATATTGTGCTCTAACTTGCCGACGGCATCACTGCGGCAAACATTCCCGTCTGTGGCATACGAAGTCTTGTCTTCATTTGTGGGAGAACACCTCTTTGTCTACATTTTAGAAGACCAGTCACATCCATCGCATTACACAATGCCTAGGTTTGAAAACTTTCGCTGCTTCGCACATTCTGCGGAGGAATGTGTAGCAACACATGCCAACCTGCTGCAACACAACATCAGCGCCATGATGATGCTATGCAGGAGCATACAATGGATACCACAGAGGTCCTTGATGCGAGAGGGAACTTTGCAAGAGAAAGGTCTTTTATGCAAGTAACCTTCCAACTCTGAACACTGTGGAGCCAAGCACAGTGAATAGGTCACTACCAGCTGACATGGTAACAACCTGCACCATGTCAAATAAGAAGAGCTGGAACTAACTGGCTCTTGGGCCGAGGAGCTGCCACCAAGTGCTGGCGATTTAAGCCATCTTTGAACCTGAAGCCAGCCAATGAAACGAGTGTCACTACAGATGCCATCCCAGCTACGAGCAGCAGCACTGAGCAGCTACACAGTCCTGCACCCGTACCTATCAATGGTGTTTACCTGCGTTGACAATAATTCTAAAATGTTATGCCCCCACACCTTTGTGTCCGGTGGGGAAAGTGACATCGCAAGCGCTTCTAAGCAACCACATCACTACCAGTCACCTAAACCCACAGGGAAGCACAGCACTTGAGATTGGAGAACAGAAACTATAACAAATGCTCAAATCTTTATTTACTTATTTGCTCTTCAAGAATGTGACCTACAATGCAAGGGTCCCTTTTGCCCTGGAGTGAGGCCTACCCAGGCAACAAGAGACGAGCTTTTTTCTGTTTCTGAGAGCTTCTCAAGCATTGAGAGACCGAAAACCACTCGGAAAGTGTGAGGAGACTTTAGTAGAAATGAAAAGACCACAATTTATACTGACAGAACGGAACATGCTGTTATGGGTTTAAGTAGGGATTATTATTTTAAATTGGCAGAGCAATAAGCTGAAAAAAGATATGTGACAAAGCTCTTCAATTAAACTTTGGTATTAGCGTTTCAGGCCATCGCATGACTGTAGTAAGGTATGCGACTGGGCTACTTGGTGTTGATCCATGACGTTTAACAGTGCAAACTTGGACAAAGGACGGCGAAAGAGACAGACGTAGACAAGCACTGTACTTCCAACTGAATTTTTATTCCATAAAACACAAACATGTATATGGGCTGCAAATGCATGATTTTACACCAGCGCTAGCTCATACCTATGACAACACAAATCAAAACATCAGTACCCAGCACCAGACATTGTCAAAGAGTGGGCGCATCTATTCTTGTGCATCCCAAAAGTGATAGCTCCTTGCTCAATAGGGCTAGTGAAGGCTTGCTTACCACATTCTCTTCAATTGTCACTGCTTCTACTACGAGTCTGGTGTGGTCATGTCTGTGCCTAGCAATAACTTAGAAGAGAGGCTTACACCCGCACTCAGAACAATGTTCTTGCCTATGAAGAAGCGCTTGTCTACGCCTGTCTCTATCGCCGTCTTTTGTCTAAGTTCGCACTGTTAAACGTCATGCTTTGCATGACCCCAGATAACTGTACGTAATTCTGTTGTTATTAAATGCACCGCATGTATTGTTTAAAATTGCATTGTTTATGCATTATAAGTGTTTGCTGCACCTTATCCTGTACGTATTGGCACCTGCCGATACATATGAGCCATCTACTGTGGCACGTACACGCTTGGGGGGTAGGTAGAAGAAGAGAACGTTATTCTTTTGGTCTGGTTCCGATAAAGACGTGGACTTCTGGCTGTCTCTGTTGTCTCGCCCGCGACATTACTGGTGGAGATGCTGGGTAAATGCACCTTCGCTCCCAAGTTTCTGCCGTCACTCCTAGCACCTTACAGACAGCCACAGCTCCCACAGCAAGAAGCAGCCGCCGCCTGCAAGGACTACCACCCAAATTCGTTCCCTTGTCACCGAGACAGAAAATAACAATGTCAACAACCACTACAAACCAGGCGAGCCAAACCCACGATTCCCAGTATTCTCTCCTGAATGTTTTTCATGCGCCACAGACACCCAGACCGTTCCGCGGGGACACTTTTGAAGATCTTGAAGACTGGCTGGACCACTTCGATCGGGTTGCCAGCATCAAGGAGTGGGATGATGTTCGCAAGCTGCGGAGAGTTTACTTCGCGCTAGAAGACTCTGCGAAGACGTGGCATGTCCTTGCCATGTCCTTTGCGTGCCATGTCCTTTGCGACATGGCAAGAGTTTAGCCGACAGCTCCGCGATGCGTACCGCAACGCCGAAAGAAAGGAGAGAGCTAAACAAGCCATCTCTTCAAGGAACCAGCGGCCCAACGAGAGAGTCTCGATGTTTGTCGAGGACATGCTTCGTCTTTTCAGACGCGCAGACCCTGCAATGCCCGAGGAAAAGAAGGTGCGACATTTAATGCGTGGACTCAAGGAACAGCTTTTCGCCGGACTCGTACGCAATCCACCAACAACTGTGGCCGTGTTCGTGAGTGAGGCAACCACGATGGAGCGTGCTCTTCAGCATCGGTCGTCACAGTACGAACGCCACGACATAACGGCTACTGCGTGCTCTCTTGGGTCCGACAGCGAGAAACAGGCCCTCGCAGACTTCATACGAAGCGTTGTGCGTGACGAACTGCGGCAACTCCAAGCAGTGGCACCAGTGGGACCCCAACCACCTATGACAGCACTTGCGGGCGTCATCCGGAGTGAAATCAGACAGGTGGTGCAACCACTCGCACCCCTGAGACCCGAGGTCCCTGTGCTAACATATGCGGCGGCATTGAGGGCTCCTGCACCACCATCTACAGATCCCATAATGCGTACAGTGGACCAGGCCACACATCTGTTCCCGGACACCTCTTCACATCCGCTACCCGGCTCTAGGTGCCCGAGCGTACCTACGTATCGACCCCCTGGTCACTCAAGACAGAGCGCTACTAAGGCAAGCGTATGGCGCTCGTCGGATAACCGTCCGCTATGCTACCACTGTGGAGAAGCAACAGTGGTAGCATAGCGGACGTGTCACGTGTACCGCGACTGCCAGTACCGTCAGGTGGGTGTCCGCGGCTTCCATCCCGGCGCGCGGTGCCCACGTTACGGTGAGCGTCCCCGCGAAATCGAAGCCTATCTAACGGGCATTCAGCGTCCCCCCAATCGCGATCACCATCCCCTCACCGGTCCGTGTCACCTAGCTTGCCCTCGTCGTCTTACGCTCCCCTAAGGAACCGCTCACCGAGTCCCCACGGGGGAAACTTCTGGGGGTGAAGTCACTTTCCAACGAACATTCCAAGAACCTCCCTCGACGGAAGGACCCGACGACGATCCTTCCGGTTTTTCTTTATTTTCTGACCGTACTAGGGTTATTTCTGCCGACATCGCTGTAGTTGTTGATAATCATGCTGTTACTGCCCTCTTCGACACCGGTGCGGATTATTCAGTTATGAGCGGCGCACTCGCATCTAAATTGAGGAAGGTCACCACAAACATGGCAAGGGTCCCCAGTTACGCACGGCAGGTGGCCATCTGGTGATGCCAACTGGAATGTGTACGGCACGTATTCGAATCCGTGCGTCGACGTTCACGGGGTCTTTCCTCGTATTACCTGTGTGCTCCCGCCCAATAATCTGTGGAATGGACTTTCTTTGTGAATACGGCGCAATCATTGACTTACATGAGTTGCTCGTGTCGTTCGAGGACCCTGTTACTTCTGAAACTGACATCACCCAATTACCGAAGACCGCGTCCGATGTGTCCGATGAATCCGTGACTCTGCCTCCTCGCAGCAGCCTCTTTGTCGGTGTGGAATGTGAACAAGACGTTCCCCACGCTGTAATTGCGGAGGCAAATTTGTCTTTCCTCCTTGCACGACAAATATGCGTTGCCAGAGGAGTTATTCAGCCTCGAAACAGACAGGCTCACCTGCTGATCACGACCTTTAGTGAGGAATATCGTCATCTCACAAGACGCACCGCGATTGCATACTTTGCAGAAATTGCCGACGTCAACTGTCCGCCAGTATTAGCTGCTCTTTCGCCGTGTGACCATTCTGCCATGGCGTTTGCGAGCACTCTCGATGTGAACCCGAGCCTACCATCAGAACAACGAGAAAGGCTTCTCGATGTACTCGGTTCTTTTCGAGATTGTTTCGCTGCAACGACGAAGGTTAACCAGACGCCGCTTGCCCAGCATCGTATCATTACCGAACCTACCGGAAGGCCCGTTCGACAACATGCCTATCGGGTATCGCAAAAGGAACAAGACGCCATATGTCACCAAGTTCAGCAGATGCTTAAAGATGACGTCATCCAGCCATCGACCAGTCCCTGGGCTTCGCCAGTTGTGTTAGTAAAAAAGAAAGATGGTACCTTGCGCTTTTGCGTGGATTATCAAAAATTAAATAAGATCACGAAGAAAGACGTCTATCCCCTGCCCCGAATAGATGACTCCTTGGATCGTATACGCAACGCTCGCTACTTTTCTTCCATGCATGGATTTGCGCAGTGGCTACTGGCAAATCGCAGTCGACGCGCGTGATCGTGAAAAGACCGCTTTTATTACTCCTGACGGACTCTACGAGGTCAAGGTGCTTCCTTTTGGATTATGCTCAGCGCCAGCTACTTTTCAAACAATGATGGACACGGTTCTCTCTGGGCTGAAATGGCAATCGTGTTTCGTTTACCTCAACGACGTGGTGGTCTTTTCGGACACGCTTGCACAGCACGTACAGCGCCTTCAGACAGTTCTTCAGGCAATTCGAACAGCTGGACTTTCTCTAAAACGCAAGAAATGTCATTTTGGGTACGATGAACCATCGATATCTGCAGCGACAACTCGACGTCAACATTCAAGGGTTTAAGAGCGGCGCTCAAGGCTTCGCTCGTCAGTGGGCAAAGTGACAGCGGCGGCGACACGATGTTAAAACGCTGTTTCTTCATTGTGCAGGTATGTTATTTCGAAAATTCTCGGTGCTTGAAATCCGACAATCGATCATTGCTGCTGTTTATTTGCCCACAAGACGCGGTTGATTTATGTTTGAATGCCTTGTACTGTATCAGTTGCCTTTTGTTGAGCGGAGACGTGGAGCTGAATCTGGGTCCCCCCAAAGTTGATCCCTCAAAAAAGCTCGGTAATTCTTCGAAAAGTATTGATTCTAGTAGTAAAAGTTGTTCTGAACGCTCTACACGCTCCACAATGACCACTCAACTTTCGGCTACTGCGGCATCTTCGACCGAAAACGCTGACATTGTCACTATGCTTACGGAGGTTCTTGAACGACAAAAACTGATGGCTGAGGACCTTGCCAAAATTAAGTCATTCCAAGCTTTTGTAAACTCGCGTTTTGACGCGCTAGAAACCCGTGTAGCAGTACTTGAATCGCCTAGAACAGCCCAGAGGGTCGATGACAATGTTGCCGATCTTCTCTGCTCCGAGGTTAAAACACTAACTGGAACTGTGGCTCAGTTGGTTGCGAAGAATGACGACCTTGATAACCGATCCCGTCGCAACAACATTATTATACACGGCTTGGACGAAAAACCAGATGAAAATGAGAAGACTTTGCTAGATGGGGTTGGACAGATATTCTCTGGTGTACTGCAAATCACGCCCCCACATACTGAGTGTTGCCACAGGATCGGCGGAAAGCGCAGAGAGCGTCCACGCCCAGTTATTCTTAAGCTGCTGGATTTTCGGGAAAAGTCTGCGGTGATGAAAAACGTATCGAAGCTTAAAGGATCGCAATATTACATCACTGAAGATTTTTCAGCCAGCGTTCGTGCAGTCCGGAAAAAAATTTGGGATGCCTCAGCACCTTTTCGAAGACAAGGCTCCGTTGTCAAGCTACGCTACGATTACGTTTTTATCGACAAAGTGCGCTACAATTGGGATGGTGTGTCCAATGCCCTTATCAGAGACCCGAAATCTCTCAATAACAGAACATATCGTTCAACACCGCCTGATTCTTCTCCTGCAGCTGAACCTTCTAAGTCACTACGTTTCACTTCCCCTAACTGACTGCCCCATCATTCCAATTGTAACCTTTCAATTTTAAACCTCAATGCCAGGAGCATAACTAACAAGTTCGGAAACTTTTTGTCTTTAACTTCTGCGCACTCACCTCGTGTGGTTGGTATCACAGAGACTTGGCTGCATGATGATATACTGGACTCTGAGTTCACTCCTCCTGGCTATGTTGCGGTTCGCGCAGATCTGCGTCATTCCAAAGGTGGCGGCGTTGCGTTGCTTTTTCGATCGGATCTCAAGTTTTCACGATTGTCACCACCAGGTGACATAGAATCAGTCTGGTGTAAAGTTTATCTAGACAAAGCACATGTCGTGATAGGCGTCGTTTACCGTCCACCAAGTTCCTCTGTAGACCACGTTGTAACTCTTAGTCGCTATATTAACGAGCAGCTGCTAAATACGGGTAACCTCATTTGCATGGGTGACTTCAACGCCCCCGGCATTCATTGGCCTACATTAACCCTTGCGAAAGAGACTTCCATAAATAGAGAACTAGTTGCCTTTTCCTTTTATTCGACCTTGTCCAGATTACCGATAAACCTACACGATGTGGCGCTCTGTTTGATTTGGTTTTCGTTAGTTCTAACATTGTTGCAAAAGGCTACAGAAGTGATGTCATTCAAGGAATTTCTGATCACCAGGCCGTTCTTGTCTCCTTAAATTTCTCGGTTACTAAGCAGAATTTTGTTTTCTCTACATTTCCAGATTTTAATCGCGCTGATTATGTTTCAATAATAGACACTCTGTCTCATGGTTTTGAACAATTCGTTGCACTAAGTTCTACTTCTGATGTTAACGCATTGGTAACCTATTTCGAATGCTTGGTTAAAAAAAGTATTCAGTGTTTTATTCCTTTCAAAACAAAGAAGAAAAATGTGAAAATTCCCTGGATGACGAGAGATATATTGCATCTGACACGTCGAGTAAATAGACTTAGGTGTAAGAGACGCTCAAACAATCAAGCAGTCATGAATTTCGTTAAGGCAAAAGAAGAGATTAGACTGAAAATTAACTGCGCTAAGGATTTCTTCTTTCGTGTGCAGCTGCAGGACCTACTAAAAACCAACCCGCGTTAATTTTGGTCATCTGTCTTGCCACGTGATACGACGGCTACTTCTATGGTGATTAACAATGATTCTACCAATGATCCACTTCATATATCAAACGCTTTTAATGAGTATTTCCAGTCAGTTTTCACTTGTGACAACAACGTCATCCAGACACCATTGCTCGTAGCGACGTATCCATCAATGAAATTAACATTACCGAAGAAGGTGTCTTGAACCTAATATTGAAACTCGATATTAAAAAGTCTGCAGGGCCAGATGGCATTCCTAACTTGTTTTTGGTACGGTACTCTTTATGGACCTGTCGCTACCTCACTGTCATATTCCGCAAGTCCCTGGCATCCTCTACAGTACCCTCATCCTGGAAAATGGCTCAAGTTCTTCCTTTATTCGAGACCGGTGACAAAAACGTTTTATCTAATTATAGACGAATTTCTATAACCTCTTATTCATGTAAAATATTAGAGCACATTATTTACAAGCACATTATGTAATATCTTGAGTCACATAAATTACTAACTAATGCCCAGCACGGCTTCAGACGTGGGTTCAGCACATTAACTCAGCTAAGTGAATTTACACATGACATTTGTATTAACCTCGACGCGGGCAACCAAATTGACGCAATCTTCATTGACTTTTCAAAGGCATTCGATACAGTGATTCATTCGAAATTTATGTATAAACTTGACGCAATCCTTAATAACCCCCGCCTTCTCAGATGGATTTCTAGTTTTCTTTCCGATCGATCTCAATTTGTGTCCTTTAACAAAGCTAATTCCAGGGTGTCAGAGGTGCCCTCAGAAGTGCCACAAGGTTCCGTGCGGGGTCCGTTGCTTTTCTTGGTCTTTATAAATGATTTGCCTCATCACATAACCTCAAATATACGTTAGTATGCAGATGACTGTGTATTATATCATAAAATTTCCTGCTTCCAGGACCATTTACAGCTTCAAAAATCTTTTTCTAATTTTAGCTATTGGTGCGCTACCTGGCAAATGACCATTAACATCCGTAAAACGGTTGTTATGACTTTCACTAATAAAAAGACGCCTTCCGTTTTCACTTACAAAGCTAATAATACTCCAATTCAGAGCATTAGTGAATATAAATACCTTGGTCTTGTTTTCACACCAAGTATGTCCTGGGTGAAGCACATAGATTTAATATCCTCAAAGGCATTGAAAAAGTTAGGCTATCTGCGCCGCACATTGACCACAGCCCCAAGGGACACTAAACTACTCATGTATAAATCGCTAATCCGGCCTATACTAGAGTATGATTCTCCTGTCTGGAATCCACACAAACAATGCCACATTAATCAGATTGAGGCCATCCAAAAGAAAGCGATCCGCTTCATATGCCGTAGGTACGACAGGGATTTTTCAACTTCTACAGCGCTTTTATCCCTAGGCTTGCAACCGCTCTCACACCACCGACGCACGGAATCACTGAAGTTTTTCCATTGCATTATTAACTCCTCTTGCCGTATATCTTCAGATAATTATCTATCTCCTGGAAAACCATCTCGTACTAGAAGTTACCATCACCTAAACATCACGCCTTAATTTGCCCGTACGGACTCTTTTAAATACAGTTTATTTCCCCGTGTAATTTAATACTGGAATTGTTTGCCTGGTCCTACTCGTTCTCTTCCTTTAAACTTATTCTTAGCAGCCATTGAATAGTTTTGATTTGTTTTGTTCGTATTGCCTTTATTGTTTATTATTTCTCATTCCTCTGCTTTTCACACCCACTCCTGCCATAGCCCGATAGGGCTGCATTATGTACAAATAAAAAAAACAAATAAATAAAAACTGAAGTTTCTAGGTCACGTTGTAAGCCATGCCGGCATCCGCCCAGACCCCGAGAAAACGAGCGCCGTCGCCGCATTTCCCGTGCCAACAAATAAGCGCGACCTCCGCTGATTTCTAGGGCTCTGTGCGTACTACCGACGCTTTGTCAAAAACTTTTCTAAGATCACTGAACCGCTCAACCAACTTACGAAGAAGGCATCCCGTTTGTTTGGGGTCAGGATCAGCGCCTCGCATTTGATACCCTCCGCAACCTTCTCCAGGCCCCACTTGTACTCAGTCACTTTGACGAGAACGCTGACACGGAGTTGCACACAGACGCCAGCAACGTCGCTCTTGGAGCTGTATTGGTTCAGTGGCAAAATGACGTAGAGCGTGTGATTGCCTATGCGAGCCGAACGTTATCCGCTGCCCAGAAAAACTACTCTGCCACAGAAAAAAATGTCACAGTTTCGCCCTAACGGCGAAGCAATGAATGCGATAGCAACACAGCAATGTCATACGAAGTAAGGTGAGCGGCTTTGGTAGCAATATGAATTGTAGTAAACATGAGCTGATTAAGTAAGCAGGTATGCTGCGGCGTAAGTAGACCGACATGAAGAGAGACTCGATGACCACGAGAAGGCGCGTGTGAAACGGTGGTGTTGATGAGAAGCGCTGCCCGTGGGCAGCGCGTGCGAAGGGACACACCTATAGCGCTGCACTGCCGATCCGGGCAGCATTGCATGTGTAGCGTGCGTTGGAAAATGTGGCCCGACTACTACTAACTGTGGTGTGAGTGCGCACAAACAAACATGAATAGATCACACTGAATGACTGCAGACAACGACTGTCAAAACGCTGGCAGCAAGCGCATATACGCCGCAGCGGGCGAAGGTACGTGCGGTCTATCGCTTCAACGGAAACTGAGCGGCGAATGCACAGCGCGTAAAGGTCGCAGCCGTGTGGAGATAAGAGACGGTGCGGACGAGCGACGAGCGCGCGGTTGTTGGCAGAGTAGAAATGCGCCCCCCCCCCACGCTCCCTCCGGCGCTCGCTTCCCGCTGGCTTCCTTGCTTGCGCGTGGAAGATTGATGCGTTCGCTCTCCGTGACAGCGTGCGTCCCCGCACGCTTCCGCTCGGGCATACGGCGCGCGGCGAAGATTTTATCTATACGGAACCTCACGGCGACGACGACGCCGACGGCAGAAATCCGGTGGAAGTGTCCATATAATTGCTATCGCAATAAAAGAATGCTTAGCCGTTGTCTGGGCCATAACAATGTTTCGGCCATACTTGTACGGTCGCCCATTCAGAGTAGTCAGCGACCATCATTCGCTTTGCTGGCTCGCGAATCTCAAAGATCCCTCAGGTCACCTAGCGCGATGGAGCCTTCGACTGCAAGAGTTTGACGTCACCATCGTTCACAAGTCAGGACGCAAACATGCTGACGCTGATTGTATCTCACGTGCACCAGTCGGAAGTGCCTCCGCTGACCTCGAAGAGGACGAGAGTTTTCTTTCTGCCGTATCAGTAACAGACATGGCTCAACATCAACGCGACGACTTGGAGCTCAGCCCTCTCATTGACTACCTGGAAGGGCGCACTTCAAGTCTTCCTCGAAATTTCCCGCGCGCGCTAGCCTCCTTTTGTTTCCGAGATGGCGTCCTTTATAAGAACTTTGACCATACGCAAGCAACATACCTGCTAGTTGCGCCGACCTCGCTTCGTGACGATATTTTACGTGCCTGTCACGACGAACCGTCGTCCGGACACCTGGGGTACACACGCACGTCGGAACGAATTCGCCGCTGTTACTACTGGCCACGTCTCGCAAAGACTGTGAAGCAGTACGTTCGCACATGTCGCGACTGCCAACGACGTAAGACTCCACCTGTGAGGCCAGCGGGACTGCTGCAACCAATAGCAATACCGCAGAGGCCATTTCATCAGATTGGTATGGACTTGCTGGGATCATTCCCCACGTCCTCGTCCGGCAATCGGTGGATTGTGGTCGCTACCGATTACCTAACACGGTACTGCGAAACAAAGGCACTCCCAAAAGCTACTGCAAAAGACATCGCCCATTTTTTCGTGCACAGCATTGTCCTCCGTCACGGAGTGCCAGCGGTCGTCATTACTGATCGTGGGACAGCTTTCACCGCCGAGATGTTACAGGAAGTCTTGAGGCTAAGCGGCACTGCACATCGCAAAACTATGGCTTATCACCCCCAAACAAATGGACTGACTGAACGCCTGAACAAGACAATCGCGGATATGCTATCAATGTATGTGGCCATTGACCACAAGAACTGGGACGAGATCCTTCCTTACGTCACTTTTGCGTACAACACCGCAATTCAAGAAAGTACAGGCTTCACACCTTTTCGCTTAGTGCACGGTCGAGAAGGCACCATGATGATCGACGCCATGCTCCTTCCCGACAACTTGGGAATGTTTAACACGGACGTGGCCATGTTCGCCCAGCGCGCCGAGGAGGCCCGTCAACTCGCGCGATGCCGTATTCAGTGTCGCCAAACCGCAGACGCACGCCGCTACAACCTTCGCCACCGAGAGGTTGCCAACAATCCTGGCGATGAAGTGTGAGTGTGGAACCCCATCCGACAGCGCGGCCGGTCAGAAAAGTTGCTGCGTCGCTACTTCGGTCCCTACAAGATTGTACGGCGACTCGGTGACGTTACCTACGAGGTTCTCCCAGAAGGCACCCCTAGAAACTCCCGTCGGCTTCCTCAAACTGAAGTGGTTCATGTTACAAGACTAAAACCATATTTTTCGCGCCATGACTCGACCGTCGAGTGACTATTGACGACTTATCGTCGTCCTTTTTGTTTTGTTCGTTTTTGTTGTGTCCAGTGTTTTTATTTTTTACTTTTTTTCCTCCTTTCACAGCGCCAGATTGTTATTTCGCGTTCCAACACATTTCTTTCGTTTCTATTGTAACCCTCATTTTTTTATATATTTTTTACCCTCATTTGCAGCATCGAGACGATGCTTCTTTAGGAGAGGGGGTAATGGCACATGCCGACACATATGAGCCATCTACTGTGGCACGTACACGCTTGGGGGGTAGGTAGAAGAGAATGTTGTTCTTTTGGTCTGGTTCCGATAAAGACGTAGACTTCTGGCTGTCTCTGTTGTCTCGCCCGCGACAGTATTGTGATCTAAGTAAGGTACACGCTTACAAGCGGTGTTGCCTTCATGGCAATACGTGGAATGGCAACACTGTGACATCCTTCTTTCCATGGTGGCAAATCAAGTGAAGTAACCACCTTTATGTTCGGGCTTGACGGGGTGCGTGATCACACCATGATGAAGTCCTGATAAGACAGCAACTGCTTACAAAGGCCACTCGCAAAGCAAAACAACTTATTGAAATTGTGCAAAAGACCTTTGAGAAAGTCAACCATTGACAACTCTTCGCTTGCGAAAACTAACTTCTCAATTCCAGATGGAATTGATTCCTTGTGATGTTTGAATATGAATATATGAATGCAGGTTTATTGCGTGCCCAACACCAGCCCCCTAGTCATCATGAACTCAATGTCCTCCAATTGCTATTTCTAAAATTGTTGCCTATCACTACGCCTATACTCTAACCTGCAGCACTGCCAAACGTACGAGGTGTACCCAGGCATTATCCTTGCGCAGCGGACAAGAATCCCAAGTGTAACCGTCTGATTATTGGGAGGATTAGAGTTTTATTTTTGCTTGGTACATAACACGTTGCAGCAATATGTGGCATCTTGGGCCCTTTGCGCATGCATGTCATATACTGCGAATTACTGTGGCAGTTGTCGCCAGTAGCCGATATAGCCACCCTAATCATGATTACATAGCAGCATGGCTGCGCCCATACAGCCCTAACCACCCCATTTGATCCGATTTCTAGCTTGTTACATGCTCTCCACCCTGACAGCAAAAAATAAGTGGTAAAATCTGTCATCGTTTAGTCTCATGTCGCGGCAAGCGCAAAGCATTAGGTATTTCTCAGTCTTATCGAGATCAACTGTTTTGATGCTGCTAGGACTACACAGGTGGCGCCGAGTCGTAAAAGTTTATATTTGACTTAGATTGAAGTGCACTGAAGAAGAGGACACAGAAAGGAACTAGACAGGACAAGGAGCAAGCGCCGTCCTGTCTACTTCCTTTCTGTGTCCACGTCTTCCGTGGCTTCAATCTACGTCAAATATGAACCTCAAACTACTAGCCCAACTCGTCACCTTGTTGCCGTAAAAGTGTTTTGATTTGCAGTTAGCAGATTGTCACAGCATTAGCACCAATGATGCATTGACAATGTGGAATGCTATAAAGACCCAGTTGTTCACTGCATCATTAATTTACTACTCCGCTCTAGTATGGTGTAGGATGATGGTGGTGAACGAACACTGAACAGATGCCAAGCAGATGATGCGGCGTATGTGAATTATAGAGGCATTGCTCTTACTACTAGCTAAAGAGGCTGCAAGAACTCCTGAGAAAGCATAGATATGAAGTGAAGTCCCACTGTCGCATTCCTGTAAACGCAGCTTATGGTTACAAGACCAAAACATTTGTTGTGTCAATTCACTAAATGTTGAGCATGTGTCGGTAGGAGGGTAAGGAGGATGCTGAGCAGACAATGCAGCACTGATGAACACATCTTGAGGGGTATTCAGCCTTTCTATTAGCTAAGGCATCCTGCAGCTTCCACAGTGGTGCAAGGTACTGAGATAGTGTATAGGGAAGTGCATTCTTAAAATATCAAAATACAGGAGAGCAATAGTCCCAAATTTGAGAAAATTACACTCTTTCCATCTTTTGTAATGTAAATATCACATTGGGTTCAATATAGAAATACCAATGAAAGTGCATTTCAGAACAGGAGATGTAATACCTTTTTTAAAGAAGTTTAATCAATGTTTAATGCATTCAGGAGCCAATAAGTTCTGTCCATTGAAAATTCAGTTTCATCAGATTTATTGCATTTCCTGGATCGTTAAAAAACAGAGTAGCAGAATGAACTATGTATTTTCAGTTCCTCAGCAAGTTTTCCCAAGTTTACAGAATGTAGACTCAATGCAAGAGCTCTTTACTGGAATGTGAGTTATGTGTGCATCAACTATTTCATATCTAGCATACTTTAAAATTTTCTATCCAGCCACTTGAAAAAGATGCCCGATATGGTGCAGCGTCAGAAATAATAAATGAGAACCCGCTGCATGACATGCTGACACCGGAAGCAAACACCCAGCCCTCTTGCTTCCAAATGATTTCATTGAAACACTTTACACATATTACTCAAACTTGCAGCACAGCTTCATTCAGAAGTATTTCAAGTTCTATGTGTTACGTTTTAAATATTACGAGACAATCCACACTACTTTAATGAGTGCTTTTGCTTTTGAAGCATTATTATGTGTACGAAATTTTGCACATGGCATCTGAAAGGGTTAATTTTTTTAACCCTTTCAGACACTAGGTACACAATTGTGTACACCAAGATAGTGCATCAACAGCAAAAGCACGAATGAAAGTAATATTTAAGATGTGTCGCATAGATCTTGAAACACTTATGATTGGAATTATGCTGCAATTTCGGATAACATGTGAAAATGTTTTAGTAAAATGCAGGGGAAGGTGGACGGTTGGATGTTTTTGCTTAGTGTGAGTATGTTGTTGTATGTAGTGGGTTCACTTTCATTGTTTTATTGCGATAGCAATTATATGGACACTTCGACCGGATTTCTGCCGTCGCCGTGAGGTTCCCTATAGATAAAATCTTCGCCGCGCGCCGTATGCCCGAGCGGAAGCGTGCGGGGACGCGCGCTATCACGGAGAGCGAACGCACTCAATCACCCACGCGCAAGCAAGGAAGCGGGAAGCCAGCGCCGGAGGAAGCGCGGGGGGGGGGGGGGGGCGCACTTCTACGCTGCCAACAACCGCGCGCTCGTCCGCACCGTCTCTTATCTCCACACGGCTCTGACCTTTATGCGCCGTGCATTCGCCGCTCAGTTTCCGTTGAAGCGATAGACCGCACGTACCTTCGCCCACTGCTGCGGCGTATATATGCGCTTGCTGCCAGCGTTTTGACAGTCGTTGTCTGCAGTCCTTCAGTGTGATCTATTCATGTTTGTTTGTGCGCGCTCACACCACGCTTGTTCAATCAGTAATAGTCGGGCCACATTTTCCAACGCACGCTACACATGCAATGCTGCCCGGGTCGGCAGTGCAGCGCTACAGGTGTGTCCCTTCGCACGCGCTGCCCACGGGAAGCGCTTCTCATCAACACCTCCGTTTCACACGCGCCTCCTCGTGGTCATCGAGTCTCTCTTCATGTCGGTCTACTTACGCCGCAGCACACCTGCTTACTTAATCGGCTTATGTTTACTACAATTCATATTGCTACCAAAGCCGCTCACCTTACTTCGTATGACATTGCTGTGTTGCTATCGCATTCATTGCTTCGCCCTTAGGGCGAAACTGTGACATTTTTTCACAATGTCATGCACCAAGCATAAGTGGCTGGATAAGTGCTTTTCAAGCTTTAAATACACGAAATAGTTAATGATCTCATATTTGATGTTCCTGTAGTGAGTTTTCGAGTGGAGTCCACATTCTGTAAACTTGATAATTCTTAATCATTTCTGCAGCTGTAAACTTTCTATGATTTTGAAGATGCAAGAAATGTGGTGATAGTAAGTTTTCAAACAGGATAAAGTGGCGTCTGAAAGGGTTAAAGCGAGAAAAATCTTTACAAAGTGGGGTCCCTGCTCCACTCGTGCAGTGTCGTCGGTCCACTGCAGATCTGCACTGCAATGCCATTGCGCTTCTCCTGAAAAAGCACTGCAAGAGTGCTAGATGTGTCGCTTTCAATACACTGCAATGCAGTTCTTCCCATCGTGTTTTCCAACTGCACACTCCATGTTGGAAACTCGTGCTGTATTCAGGCATTTCTTCAAAGGGAATAGACATCTTACAAAACCCCTTAAACCACTGCTGAAGCTACCCTCGTCACAGCAGATTATGCCACATCGTGGCTATATAGTAGCGAACGACACATTACAGCCGGTTTTCAACAGTGTAACAAAGAATAGCGGACATTAACACAAGAAAAAGTTTCAAAGAAAACAATGTTTCAGCTCCCGTAAGTGCAGCAGTCATGGCAGCCCTGCGCTTCAAGTGCCTGCTATATCCAGCCCATTCCTTGGCCTACAGACTATGTCTCAATGCACGTTGCCTCACTTTGTGAGTGACAGCACAACAGACTTGCCTTGTTACACTAATATAAACTGGTGGAAATAACAGCTTACTTTATTGACTGCTACGTGGCTGCTATGGGAAGTCAGCCCAACCTAAAAAGCTGCTCAGTTTGTTTCTGGCACTTACCCTACATGTTGGGTTCACCACTGCCACTATCAATGTGCTCCCACAATATACAGGATGCTTCACTGCATAGCAAGTTACACGTGTGTCAGTGTTGCATGCAACTTGTGAATACTTCCTCTGAATGGCAATTGAGGACAATTTTGCAGGAAAGCTGACTTAGGGTGCCCCGAAAAGCTCTGCGAGGTAACCAATCTACAAGAACTTTCAATGTGGACAGTTTGCTATCACTTTCCCTTAACATTCCCTGAATTTCCCAGGTGCCCAGAATTCCTCCAACTTCTCCCGGTCTTCCAGGTAGCTGACACACTCTGGTGTGTTTCTGGGAAAACCAAATCATTCAATTGTCAATACCTGGTGAATTGTTGAATTTTTTTCTGTTACCTTACGATTGCCTTCAAATTATGGATTTCCTTCCTGAAACCATGCAGAATGGATGCCAGAAATATGCCTCATGCACTCTAAATACCATGCTTTAATTATTGGCACACACTGGTTCTCCAGCTTTATTCAAGTCTCAACTTTACTTCCCATGTATTTGCTACACTGGTGCCGATGCCTCAAAGACACACATGATGGCTATGAAAACAGCATTCTTTAGCTTTCGTCGCAACAGGAACACCTTCGTCTAAACTTGGTGACTTGCGAGCTGTTGGTCTTGGGAGTATCGAGTCGAGCGGTGCGTTTGCGTTTGGGTGCAGTCTCCTGTGGTTCATCTTTCGCCTGCCTGCTGGACCCCTTGACTGAAACAGAGCGGACTATCATTCAGGCTATGGAACAGACAGCTATAGCATTGCTACATGCTTTGTATTAAAAATTGACAGCTCAACACAATGCAGGTGTGATGCATTGTAGTAACTTACCTGGAGTGGTGTCGTCATCTGCTTTACCTCTCCCTTCAGATTTGTGCCCAGGCAGTTCTTTTGCTTTAGAGGGTTCACTCCGTTTGGTTCCAGCTAAAGTGCTGTCCCTTTTGGCTCCTCCTCCACCTTCGCGATCTCCTCTGGAATTATCCTTGCTTTCCCCCTTGGATTCAGCCTTGAAATCTGCCTTGCCATTCTTTGAATCTGCTTTGCTGTCATCTTTGGAACCCTTTGTGAAGGACTGCTTTTGCTTGTCGCGCAGCCCGTCTTGATGCTTACTGTCGGACATTGTCTCTGATGCCTTTGACAGCTCTGTGTCTGATTTGGCTTTAATTCTTGGTGTACCTTGGTTTGAATTGCTGATATCAGCTCTCTGTGCTTTGGTATTACTTGATGTTGGTGACTCCAGCCAGCCAGACTTGTGACTTGGTCCAGTGCTGTCATTTTTACCCTTGCCATGTGCATGCTCTGGCTTAAACTTGCTGGTAGAGGGTGCACTCTGCTTTGGCGTGCCCACATCAGCCTTACGTGATGTTGTTCCTGAAGTGGACTTGGCCCCAGACCTGCATCATAAGTGTACTTAAATGTCAACCTGCAGATGTGCTTAACACAGGTTCTTGCAAATTATAGTCACGCCATTTTTTGCATGCTCATAATGTAGAAACAGTGTTGCACAGTTGTGGTGACACGATGAGCTTCCTGTAACCTCCAATCTCTTGCACTTTATTGCTACAATTAATAAAAACATTTACGTTGGTAAGTAAGTTTATAGAACGAGTGTGGCAAACCCTTGTCATGCCTTGGTGTTCAAGAAAAGTAGGTCCTTGCCTGGAAGCTGCCTCTGCCTCACGGCGCCTTATTTTCCCGCCTGCACTGAATACAGGTGAAGACTTGGCTGCATTCCAGTCACCTTTGCCCATCATGCCACCGGTTTCTTCAGGCTTCTTGGATGCTGAGAAGTCTACGCGCAATTTACCACCCATGGAGGATCTGTGAAGGCCAGAAAGTGAGGTTCTTGCTATGTTTAAGGCAGTGTGCGAACAAGTGTGAAATTCCTTAAATAGAATAGTGCAGCAACTTTCTCAAAAAGGTTTCGGAGGCAGTCGTCTGATGTGCACTATCGTACAGTCGACTTTTGTTAATGTGACTCCGATAGAATGGACAAAACTGATCGAATTATTTGGCAAGTCTAATAATTAAACAACAGGTGGAAAAATGCCGAGACACAATGCTGATTCATTTCAGTGTTTGCTCTAAAACGCCACCAAATGAACATGCCACCACTTTATATGGCGTCAAAGTTGAAAACTAATGTAGAAATGACAGTAAGTTCCTTTAGTACGAAAAAGACAAAAGCAGTGCACTTTACCTTCACAGAATGAAAATTTATTTACTCTTAATGTCCACAGTCATCCTTCTCGGTCAGAACTTTATTGCTGTCTATGAACCACAACATGTCCTATGTATGGTCTATTGTGTTTGATATTCTGCATTTATCAAATGACTCAGCAACAATTGTAAACGTGATGGTGACCCACGCCTAGACTAACCAATTTTCTAGTTCATCCTGCAACGCATGCAATTCTCCAGAATGCCGAAAACATGGTGCGACTTGTACCCACTAGCTTCGCATGTAAAATAACTGTCTTCTGAATGAGCTTTCATAATCAAAGACTGAAAGCAGAGCAATGTTGTCATGCTATGCAAGAAATTGCTGTTACCACCTTGTGATGGCAATGATGTTAGCTATGCTGGCTCTGACAGTAAGCTGTTGTGAATGCTGCAAACATGTTTCTCGCTTAGTATGTGTCTACGAGGAAGCCACATATCCTGCCGCCTTTCTTGTCGTTTCAAAATCAATTGTGTCGTCCTATAACAGGTAGCCCACAGTAGCATAAAGTGGGTTTGTCATTTGCTCTTTTGAAGACATTTTGCTAGACCTGACCAAAATTGACAACTGAAATTGAAGATCCCTGGTTTAGGTTCTGTGGAAGAAAAGTCCAATTTGGTGTTGTTAGGTTGTGCAGAAAATGTAATTAATTCACAAATTTGAAATGGAATCCAAATTTGAGTGACAATCATGGTTGCCATTAAAAATTGGTGGTCAATGAGTTTCATAAAAGCAAACAGGTGTTGCTGAGCTAAACTGTCATACCAGTGGACTGAACGTGGTACACTAGCCAAAAAATTTACATTTACAGTTACATGCACGGTGTTCGCCAATAATAAATGCAAATTAACCAATACAGCACACAAGCGAGCACTAAAATGCATCAGTATAACTAAACTGATAAACTACATGTTGTATGACAAATTTACTCACTCAGCTGATGGCGCAGCTTTTCTTACCAACTGCCCCACAAACAGCACTAATTCAAATTTTTTTTTTAATTCTGGGGTTTTACATGCCAAAATCACACTCCGATTATGAGGCATGCCGTAGTGGGGGGCCTCCCAGATGTGCACCCAATGCATGGCACACAGGCATTTTTGAATTTTGTCCCCATTGAAATGTGACTGCCATGGCTGGGATTTGATCCCGTGACTTCTAGCTGCACAACACCCTAGCCACTAAGCCACTACGGTAGGTCAAATAATTTTTAGTTCATTCACATAGCATGCAGAAGTGCAAGACCTATAAATATACATAATGTGTTATAGCTAGAGTTGGGATTTCTGAGACATGTCCCAGTTTCAAGAAATGTCCCAATGTTAGTGCCGGGTAGTGTCAGGTACATGCATGTACCTACCGAACTGCTAGCGCCTCGTTCTCAGCTACTAATTTAGGACCTGAAATGTCCTTAATTTACACTGGGTAGGTAGGTAGTAAACTTCATCAAGGTCCTGAAGATGTGTCCCGGAAAATTACAAATTGTCCTGTTTGTCAAGATGTTCTATATTCCTTCCAGTTATTTAGTAGACATGCTTGACCTCGTTTTGCCACTCAACTGCAGGTGACAGTTTAGCCTTGTCAGGGAGCACTAGTGGTTTCCTCTGCCTATATACCTGCCACAATGGTTCATGACAGGTATGCGTCTGCTTTTAGAACAGCTTTTAAAGGGCGCCTCACCAAGCCACATAGAAAATTTCGGTTATACACTGGAAGTTGTTACGTGCCCTCTAGTGGAATTCTTTGAAATCCATTAGAATTATTGCGTATATTATTAGAAAGCCCAAACTTTCTTGAATTTTTTCTTGAATAAAAATTGCATAATTGGCTTCACCAGGAATTGCACTTCCACCTTGCAGGCAAAATTTCAATTTTCATATAAAAAATTTTGGAAGCTGAATAATTTGAGTCCACAGCATCATTATGCATAAAATTCTACCCCAGCAGGGGTTCAACCCCCCCCCCCCCCACTTACTCACCCTTTGTTCTCGTCGCTTCGCGCTGACATAATTCATGAAACCGGTGCTACTATCACAATTTCATTCCTGGGCGCTTCCGTTTGGGTTGGTAATTTACAGCGAATCATGTCTTTATATGGAAAAACCTGTCACGGTGTTTGTCAAGGCTTTGACACTCTGTGAAGTTTTGGGCGAGAATGTGGCGGCCGCATTCTGAAGCAACAAATGCGCAACAAATGAAGCAAAGAATGCGGCAGCCGCATTTTAGATGATGGCGAAAACGCTCGAAGCCCGTTCACTTAGATTTAGGTGCACGTTAAAGACCCCAGGTGGTCGAAATCTCCGGTATACATTTCCGCCGCTTCCCTTCAGGTGCCGGTTAGGCCGCTATCGCGCAGGATCTTAGGCTACGTTCACACTTGGTCTCGAAGCTGCCGGAAGCGGCAAAATCTTGCAAAAATCCGCCCGCCTAGGCGGCAAAACAGGAAGAAAAAGAGGCTGCGAGCCAAATCGGTCTCGGGCCGATTTTTTTCGCCATGGCGAAGCGGAAACGCGGCGGAAAGTAGTTCTGCTTCACAGGAAGCCGCATTAGCATGTAAACAACCGGTCGTAAAATTGAACATGGCACCAAAAGTGAATGCTGTAATGCTGATCGACGCGATCAAGAACCAGCCCTTGCTCTACGACAAGAGTGGCACTAAAACGTACTATCAGCAATACTCGCGATAGTATTCAACGTCGCGCGACCGGAGGTGCGGCACGAAGCCTTGGCGCGACCCAACTTCTCGCGCTTTTGCAAAGCCAGGCGAACCCACCACCGCCGTTTCCGAGGGGTCCGCGTCTTCCGTTTAGTCATTGTCCATTTCTAGAAAACAAGTAGGTAGAAGTATAAAAGCCATTTCTTCTTCCACTTCCAAGGCAGACAATAGTTATGCAGACTCCTCGTTGGCGCTCCATAATTCTCCTCGCACGTCTACGGTATGTTGCAGAAGTCGCGGGGTGCTTTTCTCGTCGCGACGATAGATTGAGAGCGTAGGTCTCACGTAGGACGCGCAGGCTTTGGCGAGCCCCAACACAAGGGCCAGCCCGGGTTTTAGCTGTGGTGTTCCCGTTGCCCCTTTGGTGTCCTGGAGGCGCCGACAATACGAAATGATGAAATGTTATTACAACTTGTAAATAAAAGCTATTGAAGAAATATTATCGCGCCTAGGCACCAACCTGTGACTCAGCGCTACCGTGCCCGTGTGAGGAGAATTACGGAGCGCCAACGAGGAATTTACCGAAGGTCGCAGATGACACGCGAAGTAGCGTAAGATGATCACTTTTGATGACGGTACGTGGGTCAATGAATGAACATACCGCTCGAAATAATGCGATAATGAGCGCCACCACACCGACAAACGTACACAGACTAGATGGATCTGGACGAAAATGGCAGCGGCGGCCGCGGCGGTAGCAAAACAAATGTGAACAACCTTGGACAGGCGCGGAAAAAATTTTCCGGCCGCTTTGGCCTTTCCGCCCGCTTGCCGCTTCCCAAGTGTGAACGTAGGCTTAGTCTGCGCAAGAAACGTCTGTTGTTTGCGATTGCGCTCCTTCGGAAGGCTGGTAATTACTGTTGTGCTGTTGAATCCCAAACCAGCAATTACGGAAGGCTGGTAGTTGCTGTTTTATTGTGGAATCCCAAACCAGCAATGTACACACGAAAGGGTTGATGACAGCAGTGAAATTCCACCGACTCGCCACAGAATGCACGAAACAGACAGCTGACATGCATGAATTACCGCTGTGCGCAGTACAGCGTAAGTAAACTCTTGTTGCAGGCGCTGACAGTTCTCGTCGGCGTTCACGCGTCCTGAGAAATTGATTATGTGCACTATGCACTGAACAAGAGCGGAGTTCATTCCTGCATCACTAGTACACCAATCAGTCGAGATTCTGTGAGGGTCAAGGCCGCTTCCTGTTTGCACCGGCGTAAGTGAAGCAGAAATCAGTTGCACGCACTACTTAAAATGCGTACACATGTCATATCTATGCTGTGCGGTGAAATATTCTGTACAATTCTGAATCTGTTGACGTAAAGGCAAATGACGGCTGCGCGCTCGCACACAGCGGAAGACAGTGCGGCCCATGCACTTGCCGCACGAAATGCAACCCTCTCGTATGAGGGAGCACGGCGACGAAAGCTTCGAAAAAAAAGCCTCACGCGTTTTTGCGCGTATTTAAGTTTTCTAGCGCAAAGACGCAGCGAACAAGCTATTGCTATGGGAGTAGGTATAGCCTGGTCACACGTGCATTTTCACGCGTATAGGCGTCCTTGACTTGTGAAACGCACTTCGCCCCGACGAGGATGACGCCATCTACGCTTAACGGAAATTTACAATTAATGATGTCTTCTCCGATCGCACGGGTCCTCTCAATGATGCGTTTTCGAAGACTGGTCCATTCAGTGGCGCGATGAGAGACCATTGCTCCAAACGCCCACTGTACCTGTCGTACTTACTGTATTTACTGAGCTTACTTTACTTTTTACTTAATTCTTCACAAGGACACGCACACGCGAGGGGGGGGGCGGTCCCATGTCTTTGATATACGTGAATAGAGTGCTTAAACTACCGATATGTATTATCGATCACGTGACGTAGAGGAAAGCAGAAGCTTGCCCCCCTCCCCCCGGTCGGGCCAGTGAACCCCCCCCCCCCCGAAAAAAATTTCTGGCTATGCCCCTGTACCCCAGTAAGCAGACCTTGCCGATAAGCCTTCCTTTTCTTATGCAAGAACGCTAGCTTTAACAGCAGAGCTGTTTAAGCCAGCCGTTATTCCGTTAGTCGTCCACAAAAAATGTGGGCCGCTCCTGGCGGTAGTGCAGAAAGGGTCCAAGCACAATGGCACATACCTCTGTGAACTAGCGAAGCTGAGCCTGGCTAAGTCTAGCTAAGCATGGTTGAGACTACTTAAGCTTTGTAAGTCATCGATAGCCAATCAATAGCTAATCGATCAATAAGCAATAAATTCCGGAAAATGCTGGGGTTGACTGGGTAAAGCTTAGCCTAGCCCAAATACGTAGCCAATATCTTGCGATATCCAATATATACCTAATCGATAATCGATCAATAATAATTCCAGTAAATGCTGGGGATGACATAGTAGTGCTTAGCCTAGCCCAAATACATGGCCCATACCTTGCGATAGCCATTCGATGGCTAATTGATCAGTAATCAATAAATTGAAGAAAATGCTGGGAATGGCTTGGTAGTGCTTAGCCTAGCCAAAAAGCCAAGACCAGCTAGGTGCCCATCAGCTCCGCTGTCTCTTTATTATTGCGCCTCTAGTGCAAGCTACGCAACATTTTTTTTGCAATCACAAACTTTTGTGAGAAAGAACACTTCCAAAGTCCTTAAGTGTGTCATCTTATTCAATGTGCATCTATCATAACTAAAATTATTCTGCAACATATGTTGGGCCTTCTTCAATTCAGGCTTTGTTCTGTGACAATAGCTGTAAGCGTTCTCTTTTTCCTGGCCACTTTCGAGCTGCCAAATGCATGGCTTTTGCCCGTGACAAGCACTGCATGTGCTGCTGCTTCCAAGCACTACCTGGAAAGAATTGCGGAGCGATAAGACAACCAGCCCACAGGGAAGCCAAACAAGGTATCCAAAAGCGGAGCTTTGGCTCGAGCGAAATGAGCGCTAAGAGAAATGATGCAAAATGGGCCCTGGGTGATATGGCGTGAAAAGGTTGCGGCAGCTATAAAAAAAAGACTATTGCCACCTTCTTTTCACACTGTCCTTGGTTGCTATCACCACGAGCAGTGGTAAGCTCACATTATTTCTCCTTGCCCCCTGCAGCTACATACGAGTGAACTAGCTAAATGTACTCACTTATTCACTCAGGAAATTATTGTTGCTTGGGGGAGATATAGAACAAAATCCGGGTCCTGATTTGGCACAAATCGCTAAACACCTTAAGGAAATTGCTTCGAATATTAAAGAAATCAAGGAAACTCGTCTGGTAGACATTGAGAAGAAATTAGATACAATTTCCGCTCTCGAAGAAAGGGTAACATCGTTTCAGGATCAGATTAACTGCATGCAAAACGTAATTCAAGCACTTGAAGCTAAAATAGATGCCATGGAAAATCATAGTAGACGGTCAAACTTGATCGTTTACGGACTTCCAGAAAACGAAGACGAAACAAACACAGCACTTGAAACTGCGGTAAATAAAGGCATTTTTCAGGATGTCCTTGAACTTGACAGCGTTCAAATCGAGCGTATACATAGACTAGGCAAAACTACGACCTGACTCGACGAGACCTGTGATTCTCAAACTCTTAGATACAATAAGTAAAAATGCAATACTGAAAAGCGGTTTTAAACTAAAGGGCACGAATCTTTCCATAGGTGAAGATTTTTCACAAAGAATTCGTGACATCAGAAAGAAATTGTGGGCTAGTGCGAAATTGAACCGCGACAAGAAAGATAAAGTTTCACTAGCATTCGATAAACTATATATTAACAACGTGCCTTTTGTCTGGGACCATGATTTAAATGATAAAGTTCCGTTGCGAAAAAACGGCAATACGGGCACGAACCGCCCGATAACCAGATGCCACGCGCAGAATCAAAGTAAAAGTTGAGATACCAGGGTGATAATATAAACCCTTCCACTTCCTCTAAACATGTACATCCATCTCGTAAAGTTACTCGTAATACCCACAATGCAACGAAACGTAGGATAAGTACTTAAGAATCTTAAATATAAACGCACGAAGCATTCTAAATAAAAAGGATTCTATTGAGGCTACACTACTCGAATACGACCCACACATTACAGTAATCACTGAAACGTGGTTACGAAATGAAATAAGTGATGATTTAGTTTTTCCGCCGAGTTACAGTGTCTTTCGTAAGGACCGGACAAGTAAGGGTGGAGGTGTTGCTATTCTTATCAAGCCGTCAATACAAGCGATTGTTTTAGCAGATGTCACTGAGCTTGAGTGTTTGTGCATTAAAATAACTTGTTGGGATCACTGCTTTGTGCTATATGCATGCTACAGGCCACCAGACGCTGCGCCTGAATATTTGCTAAAATTGCAAGAACACATGATACAATTTCAGAATAAAAACTATTTCTTATAGGTGATTTTAACTTACCAAATGTTGATTGGGAACTCCTTCGGGCAAGCCGCAAATCGAACAAAAATGCTAACTCCATCTTTGACATCATGCTTACTCATGATCTAGTTCAAGTGGTCAAACAGCCTACTCGTGAACAAGGTTCGTCTCGTGCAATATTGGACCTAGTGTTTCTAAGCCGTGATTTTTATGAATATACTGTTTTATTTGAAAAAGGCCTGTCCGATCATCATCTTGTAAGTGTTACTATTCCTCTAATCAACTGTGTCACTCCCAAACGTGCAACCGTACGAAGCTTCAAGGATTATTCAAGATCTAACGATGCCTCTATTGTAGAATACATGGAAAATTGTTACACTGATTTTATTGAGCATGACGGTGATGTTGATGCGCTATGGAGCCGATTTACTGAAATGTGCCATCACTGCATAAACACTTTCGTACCGACCAAATGTAAAAAGATTGCTAAAAACACACCCTGGATTACACGACCAATTATCCATCTAAAACGCAAATTGAAACGACTGAAAAGAGTCACCCACGATCCGCTGTTATTCATGAGCCTAAAATAAATTTGGCACGCACTTTACGCGAATCAAAGGCTTTTTACTTCAAAACAACCCTACCAAACTTTCTAAAAAATGACCCTACTAAGTTCTGGAACTTCCTAAGTGACGGCAAGAGGCAGGTATCACAGATCTTAATTAACGGAAAAACAGTTACAGATCTGAAAGTCATAGCAGAGCATTTTAACACCTTTTTCATAGTGTCTTTGCTAAGACAAGTCTCACTACGTCTCATCCAAGAGTGTTTCAACGCACTGACGTTGAATTCATATCATACTCTGGTGTCGTTTCAATGATTTTGAACTTGAACACAAAATCATCTTGTGGCCCAGACAACATACCTAATGTATTTCTTCGCCGCTATGCAGAAGTTATTGCTCACTTTGTCATTGTGCTGTTTCGATGTTCACTGTTAACTGCAAAACTACCTAGTGATTGGAAGAGGGCTCGTGTTGTTCCCATCTTTAAGAAACGCAACCATTTACTCTTAGAAAATTACCGTCCTATCTCATTAACATCACCAATTTCTAAAATGCTTGAACATGTAATATCTAAACGCATTGCGGAATTCCTCGAACAAAACTCTATACTAACTTTCAGCATGGCTTCGGAAAGGGTTATTCAACCGTAAATCAGTTAGTCACAGTGGTTCATTCATTTGCAAAAGCTCTGGATAAGAATGATCAAATGGACGTCATATTCCTCGATTTCAGTAAGACGTTTGACAAAGTTATTCATCACAAACTAATTACGAAACTTAAGGACAATAATCTGCCAGATATATTTATAGCATGGATTGAAGACTACTTGACGGAACGTGCCCAGTTTGTTTCAGTAGATGGGAACAATTCGAGCTTTCTTCCTGTAACATCAGGCGTGCCCCAGGGCAGTGTTCTGGGGCCATTGTTGTTTTTACTTTATGTAAATGACATTGTTAACGTAGTACTACCAGGAACTCAAATCAGACTGTTCGCGGATGATTGTGTGCTTTTTCGTCAAGTTATTTGTACTAATGATCAACACAAATTGAATTTTAGTCTTAATAACATATTAAACTGGCGTAATGAACATGGTATGGCTCTAAACGTACAAAAAACTGTTTATCTTTCTGTAACTCGTACAAAAACACCTCTTGACTTTACGTATAACCTTGGCTCATCATCACTGCAACAGGTAACCAGCTACAAATATCTTGGCTTAACAATAACTAATGACTTATCTTGGAACCTACACATAGACAACATATGTTCTGCCGCCTTTCGTAAGTTATGTTTTCTAAAGCATAAGCTTAGAAATTCTCCTTCTAACATTAAACTTCTCAGTTACTTTACCTATATAAGACCTAAACTAGAATACTCTTGTGTTGTATGGGACCCCTTCACTAAATCTAACATAAAGAAACTTGAAGCTGTACAAAGAAAGGCAGTTAGGTTTGTTTATTCTAAATTTAAAAGTACAGACTCACCGTCTGAACTCATGGCTGCTAACAACATTGAAAAACTTGAACAACGACGAAAAAAGAACCGCCTCAACTTTCTTTACCTACTTCTTAATCATAAGTTAGCCCTTGACCCACATGCATATTTATCTCCTCTGTCCACTAGACACACACGACATCACCAAACTCATTCTTTAACCCCGTACTTTGCTAAAACTAACGCGTTTAAGTTTTCCTTTTTGCCGCGTACTGTGTTAGAATGGAACCGTCTAACTGATCTTAGCCAATTTTCTGCTACTTAGAGCCTTGATACGTACTGTTAATTGGCATTTCCATTTGCGTTATTTTTTTCCCATGTTACGTACTGTTAATTGGTGATACGTACTATTAATTGATGTGATGTTTCCATATTGCGTAATATTTTCCTATGTTATCTTTTGTGTTTGTACGTTTATCCTACCGCTTGTACCTGTCCTGCTTGGCCCAATTCTTGGTCTGCAGTATGAAATAAATAAATAAATGAATAAACTGTGGCCAGTCCGCAAGCACGGCAAAGCTGCAGGAAATCGGGACATCCTTGTATGGGCAGAGTCACCGGCTTGTGAAAAAATGCTATTTTGAGCATTTCTACTGTGCTGATGAGGATAAAAACTTTTCGGCACGTTATCAGATAGTAAAGGAACCTGAAACTGTTTTCATCTGAAAACGCATTTTTTTGGGGGGGGGGGGTATAAATCGCAATTATTTGCTCTGCGTGCCCCCTTAAATAAATGAAAGGTTGACCTTATCGCATTTAGTACATATTTTTATTTCCATTCTGGGCATTCACTCGTGCAATGTCACAGATTTTCCATAAATCCACCTGGATGTTGCCACTTGGCATGTAGTATTTTGTGTCTCGTGTGTACTGTAGTGTATGCTGCACATGGTTCTAATATATCCGGGTGTGAAGTCATGCAAGAGCTTTCTGGCAAAGTCCCACAATGTTGCATATGCTGAGCCCATGCAAGAAACAAAAGCAGCATTTGTGTGGGTTCCTTTCAGACTTCTTAGCTCCTTCCCTTCGATTTTAATCTATATGCTCTATATGGTCAGCCACACGTATGCATCTTAGAGAACCATTGGCAAGTATTCATTTAAAAGAGCTCTTGTTTATCCAACTTTAAGATTATCCTTAAGGAGAAAAAGCAAGTTGAGCTCAGTGTCTTGTGATAAACTTAACATTTTATTTGAATGGTAGGGAATAAAGCTGCATGTGTTTTGCTGGCCAGAGCGTGATAAACATATTGATGCTATTAAAACAATGTATTTTGGTGCTTCATGTACTGTCCCGGTTTCTTGGTGGCTTGTGTCCAGATTTTGTGGAAACATTAGTAATGTTTTTGTATAAATTTCCCCAACTATAATTGCAGCACAAAACGATTTTCATTTCCCTGCGGCCAAGTTCCAAGGTGCCACCAAACACCCACGCCAAAGACACTGATGCTGAAAAGGATTCCTTAGGCATTCCAGGCCTAAACGCTAGACAATGCATGGCTATGGCTGTGTGATTGCCACTGAATGTGCACCTTCTGTATGAAGTCTGAAAATCTGCAAATTCATTCGACATTTGTATTTTGGTGCAGGGCTGGCACAAAATGGCACAATTAATGCAGGACTCTTACCCCCGTGCAGTAACGAGCACCGTTCACAATATATCAGTCAAAAAAATGCGGGGAAATTTTGGTGCTTTTCTGGAAAAACACATTAGCACGAAAAGGGTTAAACCAATACCAATACACAAAGTAGCCTGATGCAATGTTTGCAGCCACCCTCTTGTAAGCAATGATAGTTCATATTATGCCCACCTAACATGTTTATATGGTCCCCGATATGATTTGGACAAATGCTGTAGACCCGTAGGGTATGGCTGCAGTAAAACATTCACGCCACAATTTAAGGGGGCCGACCCCTCAGGCTTGGTGAAATCACATGGTCCGCGGGTAGCACACGCTACGGTGAACATCTCAGCCAAGTTTTGCTGTCGTAGGCGATGTGTGGAGCTCGCAAGCGGAGTACGAAGTAACCGTTTTTTCAAATGCTCTCATTTCAACAGAAACCATGATCCTCACCCTCTTCTGTGTGCTTTATTATGTAATAAAGCACATTCCAATATGCGGCTGCTATTGGTCGATGTGGTCGGCTACACCGCGGCCACCGAGTAGTACCGCCACAAGTCCACTGGCTGCTCACTGTGGACGACCGCATTTCCCTTACGTTTAGCGCGTCGTAGGCACCAGAATCGGAAGTCGTGGCATCTACGTTTACTAGCTGTGGACAATCGCGTTTGGCTTACGTTTAGTGCGTCATAGGCACCAAAATCAGAAGTCCTGGCGTCTACGTTGACATCCAAATAAAATTTTGAACTGGGCGCACTATGGCCCCGCCCCAGTTCGAAGTGGAGCGTTGTGGCCCCACCCCACTCCGCCGTAGCCTTTGCAATGCAAGGCATTGAAGGAGGAAGGGGAGCACAGTGGATGCCGTGTTTGATTGCCAATAATTCCACTTCTGCTGAATGCATTGAAGTACTTTTTTGTGGCAAAGTATTTCTAAAATAGCCTATTTTCACTTCAAATGTCTTTCTCCACTTCGACAAAAAGTGGTTCAGGGCCCCTTTAAGTGAAGTGTCTCATATTAAGAGAGAAATGGAGAATTACAAGTTAGCCTCCGCCCAAGCCATGCTCTTTCTCAACTCATTTTCCAAGCAATCGGGGCTAAGCTCCGCCTTCACTGGCTCTGTGTCACGATGTGACGTGTCATCTACTTCCAGTGTCTTGGAGCCAGCACGCGAAGCCTCTCCAACCTCTCCACTAGCCACCTGGCCATCGATCACCAGTGAGAGCTATCCAAGCAGCGTGCATTGCGAGTGTTCAGTCGTAGAGCCGAGCGTGTCCGGTATTCCAGTAAATGCAGGCGAGCTGGGCATTTTGACGGGTGGGCGGAGGCATAAAGCCCCTCTATACTATTACCACTGTGATGAAGGGGCTTTAGCATAAACGTAATAGGCCTGCACAGTGCAGCCACCTAGTGGCGCACTGTGCACAGAGCTCTGATTGAGCTCTGTGCAACCAGATGCTGCACCCTGCAGGCTATTCACGTTTGCGCCTCCACCCAACTGGCAACGCCCAGTCTGCCTGCATTTATCAGAATACCGGACATGCTAGAACACTCAATTGTTGTAGCAATCTTCCGCCATGAAGTGATGGCCGCAAATGCGTAGATTTTGGTGCTGATTGGATACTGACAGCTTGAATTGCTGCAGCCCCTTTGCTCGCCTGTTGCCTTGCAAAGGGACGTTGCAGCTTGACATATCGCCAATCACCAGGTTTGCAGCCCACAACACAAGCGTGATTCATGGTCCTCACAAAAAGAAATCTCGAGACCAACACTGACTGCGTAGTAGCACAAGCAGATGACACTTGCTGTGCGCCAGAAGTGCTTGAGTGTAGTGATAAATTGTCGTTGTGTATTCTTTTTCTGTTATTTTCTTTTCAATAGAAACAAATTGATGATGATGATGATGTACAGTGTTTACTGGCGCACGGGCCAGGTATGGCCAAAGAGCGCCAAGAAATGGTATAGTGATCAATCGATGATTAGCACTTAGTAGATGTATCACGGCTGTATAGAGGCCTAAAACTAGTTACTGTATAGATGCGTAAAACATGTACTTGGGATAAAACTATGAAAATGACTATAGTGAGGTGTGCTATCTATATAAATGACAGAGGTTTAAAACAGTTATTGATAATTTCCAAGCAACACTACTGCCTCACCAGGACCCTTGTGTGCAAGGGCCTGGAGGCATGTGCTAGATACTAATGCCACATCATAGGCCTGTATTGCGAGACCGTGCTACAGCTTGCATGGGCGTATAACATTTAGTAGACGAATATCATTTAAAGAGCCTAGCAATGATCTTATGTCAAAGAGCAGGTCTTTGCCAAGATACAATGCCGGGTGTAATGCAATACGTTGTCTGTATGACTGAAGGAAAGAACTTTGTTTTTATTTTCAACTTCCCAACATTCAAGCAAGACGTGGAGCACAGTTATCATCTCTCCACATTTCCCACAGGCAAGGGAGGGGGATCACTGTTAAGAGATAAGAATGTGTGCTGAACGTGTGGTCATATTCGAAGTCGACAAAGAGTGACCGCTGTTTGCCATGTTTTTGCTGTAGGTGGCCAACTTGCTAAATGAAGCTTGTTTGTTTTGTGTCCCCCAAGCGCTGCTAATAGCACCTCAGTTTTTTCCGCAGAAATGGTTTCAAATCTATGGCTGGGATAGTGATGGAAGTGTTATTAGCACTTTGTCCTGTGGATATGGCCATTTTGCCGGCAAGCATGTTGCCTTCAATGCCTCTATGTCCAGGAACCCAGCATATTGTGATAGGTTGAGAGAGTAAGCTTTGCATAGAGCCGAGCAAAACTCTGCAACTACAGGATTTTTATGTTTCTGTAACGATGATAGAGCTTTAACTACACTTAAAGAGTCAGTATAAATAACAGCGTTACGAATCTGTATAATATCGATGTACTTTACAGCCAAGAGTAGCGCACAAGCCTCAGCCGTAAAAATACTTGTTTCCTGGGTGCAGAGCAGCGGATTCCGTGAACGATGGGCCCACTGCTGCACAAGAAACACCGGCAAACGACTTTGAGGCGTCTGTGTAGAATTCTGGGCAAGAGTATTTTGCCTGAATTTCTAAGAAGTGCATTCGGATCTGTGTGTCAGGGGCATGTTTTGTGACTTCTACAAAAGACAAGTCACAATCTATCTGCTGCCACTGCCACAGCAGTAATAGCTTTCTTGGAGCCATTAGGTTATGTTCAAGGAGTGGAACACTCATTTCATCACTGAGGTTCCTCACATGCAGAGAGAAGGGCGGTTTAACTGCAGGTCAGTTGTAGAACAGGGTGGCACTGGTCATATCGTTTATGTTTAAGAAGTTTGATGTTCATTGTTTGCATGTATTTTCAGAAAATACATGAAACTAGTCTACAACCTTTGAAGATGCAGTGACCATTCAATAGATTCAACGTAGAGACTCTCTACAGGGCTTGTCCTGAAGGCGCCAGTTGCCAAGTGGATACCTAGATGAACAGGGTCAAGCATCTTCAAGGCGCTTAGACTGGCAGATTGATACGCTATGGCTCCATAGTCTAAGCATGTACGTATGAAACTTTTGTACACCTTCATTAGGCACTTCCTGTCACTCACTGCCCCATGTTGTATGTGACAAAATTTTAAGAGGGTTCATTGTTTTTAGGTATTTCTCTTTGAGGTGCTTTATGTGTGGAACCTTTACCGAGAAAGTGTAAGAGTGGGGTTGAACATTATTATCCAGAAGACAAACATAATGTTCAATAGCCTGGCAAGAGAACAAAAATTCAGGATTGCCAGTCAGCCTCTAAAGTCTGTAAAGGAGTACGTTTATCTAGGTTATGCAATTACTCACAGGGGACCCTGATCATGAGAAGGAAATTTACACAAGAATAAAATTGGGTTGGAGAGCATACGGCAGACATTGCCAAATCCTGACTGGGAGCTTACCTCTGTCATTGAAAAGACAAATGAACAATCATTGCATTTGTACCTCCGGGACAAACCGCAAACGCTTCATTCTACAATGAAGTGCTTAGGCGCCTTCACAGAGCCGTCAAACACAAACAACCGGACAGCGCCAATCACTGGAAGCTCCACCACGACAACGCTCCATCCCACACCGCCTTCGCTGTGACCGCCTACCTGGCCCAAATAGGAGTTGCGACCTTGCCGCAGCCACCACACAGTCCCGATGTTAGCCTGGAAAACTTTTTCCTGTACCAAAAGCTCAAGAGAAGCCTGAAAAGTCACCATTTCGACGATGTTCTCGCCATACAATGGGCTATCGCAGAGTCTCTGAATAAGGTTATGGCAGCTGACTTCCAGGGAGCCTTTCCAGCGTGGGAATCACATTGGCAGCAGTGTATCGACATCCAAGGAGACTATTTCGAAGACTTATAATAATATGTACCGATCGGTTCAATAAATTCTTTTTACCAGACCCAGTCTCATTACTGACAAACCCTGTATGTATTCAACCATGTGCAGATGAATTAGCATGGTACGGCCTGATGCAAATATTGACCGTACTGCTACCTCTATATCACAAAATGCACTAGTCTTATAAAATGTAGCATCACAGAGTTATCCCATAAACCTCTAATTTTTTCCTTCAGACTTATTTCAGCAAGCTTCTTTTCAAGCTTATGTAATAAATCTGACACCCTTTCTAAGCAGCCACTTACAGTGCTTCTCTATTCTGCTTGCAACAGGCTGTGCACAGCAAGCACCAGACGCATCACTAGCTAAGAAACATATATGCAAACCTGCATGCAAATGCAGCATACATAAGCACTTTTAACAGTTCAATACAGATAAAAAAGACAGCAATGCTGTCTCCAGCATTACCTGGCAGCAGGTGATGAAGCTCTCTTGCTGGATTCTTTGTCAACTGAACTTTTTTCCTTACGCTTGGATAGAAGGTCTCCAAAATCATTGTCAGGAAGCACAAACTCAATTTCGGGGTTTGGAAATGGGAGAATCTCAGACTCGTGCTGCAAGAGAGTTATTGTCACTTTGTTGATTTCATCCCCAAAAGTACAGAAAAGGAAAGGATGACATCAAGGCATGTACATTGCTCAGCAATGTCAAAATCCATGCGTAATTTTTTGTATATTCTGCACTGTTCTCCACTGAGGTGATAGGTCAGAGTGCCAGTGTTTCAATCGCATGTTTTTGTCTGTACCTTGAGGCACTTACACTTACTGCATTACAATACGAAGTTTAGAAAAGAAACGTCCACACCTATCTTCAAAAAAATATCCCCTCACAACATACATGTTAACTCCACGGTTCCACCAAAATAAACATGCCAGAAATTATCAGGGTAAAGGGGATCCTAGGATAAGGATATCATCATCATTACCATCAGCCGATATTTGTCTCCACTGCAGGATGACGGATTCTCCCCGCGATCTCCAATTACCCCTGTTTTGCGCTAGCTGATTCCAACTTGCACCTGCAAATTTCCTAACTTCATCCGCCCACCTAGTTTTCTGCCGTCCTCGACTGCACGTCCATTCTCTTGGGATCCATTCTGTAACTCTAATGGTCCACTGCTTATCCATCCTACGTATTACATGGCCTGCCCAGTTCTATTTTTTCCTGTGAATGTCAACTAGAATATCGGCCAACCCCATTTGCTCTCTGATCCACAGCACTCTCTTCCCGTCTCCTAACGTATGGCCTAACATTTTTCGTTCCATCGCTCTTTGTGCGGTCCTTAACTTGTTCTCAAGATTCTTTGTTAACCTCCAAGTTTCTGCCCCATATGTTAGCACCGGTAGAATGCAATGATTGTACACTTTTATTTTCAATGACAGTGGTAAGCTCCCAGTCAGGATTTGGCAATGCCTGCTGTATGAACTCCAACCAAATTTTATTCTTCTGTAAATTTCCTTCTGATGATCAGGGTCCCCTGTGAGTAATTGGATAACCTAGATAAACGATTCCTTTACAGACTCTAGAGGCTGACTGGCGATTCTGAATTCTTGTTCCCTTGCCAGGCTATATTGAACATTATCTTTGTTTTCTGCATATTATTCTTCAACCCCACACATGCACTTTCTTGGTTAAGGTTCTCAATCATTTGTTGTAATCAGTCCCCATTGTTGCTGAATAGGGCAATATCATCTGCAAACTGAGGGCTGCTGAGATATTCATCATTGATTCTCACTCCTAAGCCTTTCCAGTCTAAGAACTTAAATACTTCTAAGCATGCAGTGAATAGCATCAGAGAGATTGTCTCCTTGCCTGACCCCTTCCTTGATAGGTAACTTACTACTTTTGGAGAGCCAAGGTAGCTGGGGAATCCTTGTATATTTGCCAAGATCTTTATGTATGCCTCCTGTACTCCTTGATTACGCAATGCCTCTATGGCTGCTGGTATCTCTACTGAATCAAATGCATTTTCATTATCTATGAAAGCCATATAGATAGGTTGATTGTACTCCGCAGATTTCTCGATTACCTGATTGATGACATGGATATGATCCATCTGACCCATATCCTATGTAATCCATATGGATACGGATATAAGAATAACCATATCTGTTGAATGCCGGTACTGCAGTGCTCATGAACATTCACAGAACATTGATTACAAAGCCAGGATAAGCATCCAAGATGAACCCGTATTGGATGCCTGCGAAACTGGACTATGCAATTTATTAGTGCCCTGTCTGGTCTAAGATTCTAATCACATTACAAGAATTAGTCACCAGCTTGAAATGATGTCTAGAATACCAATACAACCAAATTTGCAGCTTCTTTTGAAAAACTGTCAATTTTCACTTCATACTGATGATGGTGCTGTAAATATGTTATCGTTGGTTAAGTCATTGCAGCAGCTACATGACTCCACTTTGGGATCATATTGCTTGAGAACATTGCCAAGTACCTTGCTTAAAGCCAACAGCATGCACATGCAATTCTGTGTAAGGTCTCAATGGCACATGTTTGATTGCATACAATGATGTGATTTGCCAACAAATGATACATTTTATATCCTACCCGCCGCGGTGGCTCAGTCAGCTAAGGCGCTGCGCTGCTGAGCACGAGATCGCGGGATCGAATCGCGGCCGCGGCGGCCGCATTTCGATAAAGGCGAAATGCAAAAACGCCCGTGTGCTTGCGTTGTAGTGCACGTTAAAGAACCCCAGGTAGTCAAAATTAATCCGGAGCCCTCCACTACGGCATGACACATAATCGGAACTGGTTTCGGCACGTAAAACCCCAGAAAGAAGTACATTTTAAATCCATGCGAGCTGGACTCTTGAACAACTAGGTAGCCTGCTAGGCACCTTGTCAGCCACCTAAAACGCGAGAAATGCTTTTACCGAATGCTTCCGCATGAGCACAAGGAGGCCACTCACCAAAGCCGCCATGTCATACAATGTGTCGAGGCGGTCCCATATTATTTGTGATGAGATATCCTTGTTAAGAGATGCGCTGAACTTCTCGTGGATGCAAGCCATTTGGAAGTACCTGTTGACGCCTGCGTAACGCGGGAAAAGGCATTTATCACGGTGCGAACACAGCAAATCGTGGCGCCTTGCTTGGGTACCAATTGGAATTAGTACCAATTTCGATTTACAGGCAATGAAACGCGCACGACAATATATCGGTAATGTCAATCATACTCCAACCACGCCAGCAAATGTTATAAAAACTAGTAAAAAATACCTGGAAGCATATAGCTTGTTTCAACAGTGTGCTAAATTAGGTCGGTTAAGTGTTACATAGTTATGCGAAGAAACACGTTTTTTGAGCGGGACAAATAGTATACGACATACGCAAGCGCCGAGTCTGTCGCTTTTTTTTCTCCCCCCCCCCCCCCCCCTTCCCTCTTGTTCAAAGGCGCTGTTTCTTTGTATAAGTTTCACTTGGCTCACGGACGACAACACTCGCACAAACATGTCAGAAAGTCGCAAGATTACACTTACCTATTGGCTTATGTCCTTTCATTGCGCGAAATAACTGCACCTCCGTATCGGCATTCCAATCCAAAGTTTCCGCTGGCTTTTCGGAAATAGAATCCATGAACGATCGCCAAACGGACGGTCTGCCAACGGACACTACTATAACGGACGCTACTTGCGCGCACCAGTGTGCGTTCTAGTAGCGTCCATACCGGGGATGGGGGGAGTGGGCAAGTAGGTCCAGTCCAACGTTTGAAAAAGTATCTATAAACGTTGGTCTAGTCAGCGCCCCATCTACTCTGAGGAGGGATAGTAGAGTGCGGGCTTCCCGCTGAGTCGTTTTCTACTAAAGGCATTCCTCCTGACTGAAGGCTTGGTGGCATAGAGTTTCTCACTATATTACCGTGTTATAATGAGAAACTGTACGGAGAAACTCTGTGGTTGGCGGCGCCGGTGGCGCCACCGTCGCCTTGACGTGAACTAATGAGCGCTCCCGCGCGCCGGCCGGCGCGTATAAGAAAAACATATCCCACGCAGAAGGGGGGCGCAGAGGCCACTTCCACGTACGTTTTCGTTGCAGGTCAAAGTGCATATTTCCGAGAACGCTAGAACGACCAGCTGGTAAGACGCCGCAGACGTACATTGCGCGCACTTGTTTAAAATAATTCGGTGACACACCAGAGGGACTGAGCACATGCGATGTGGAATGAGAAGCACGAATATATTTGCAGAGGTACGACCATAAGCCTTCAAAGCATGCTTCAAAACATAAGCACTTTGCTGCTGCCACGTGTGCGGCTTTTAGCTCTGACCCCTCATTCTGCATGTGATATGATTTCACGCGGCAATAATAATGCATATCATTAAAGGAAAAGCGCGCGGCCAACACGTTATTGTATCGTCTCTTATTAAAATAAACATAGGCCAAGGGGGAAACTCTACTGAAACCCGGAACTTGACAAGAAAACGGCAATTTCTCATGGCTTCAACGCAATGCATTAAAGTAATGCGGCGAAGAATAGGTGTATTGCAGTGAAGCCAAGTGAGAATTTGCGTCGCGTTTGCAGTGTAAACAACGCGTTATTATAAAGGCTCTAAACCTCACTGGGCCACCGTTCTCGCCTTTGCTATCTCAGGTGCTCACCTGAGGCCTCGGCGGTGACACATAGTTGTAGTGAAGCGGAGTGAGAATTTGAGCGTGTACTAAGTGTAAGCAGCTTGTTATAAAAACTGGAAACCCCATTTGGCCACGGTTCTCGCCTTTATTTTCTCAGGTGCACACCTGAGGTCTCCGTCTGCTGGTTTTATTTGTATTTTAGCTTGCTATACAATTTCAGCGCAATACATATAAGTATTGAAGAGAAGCTTTTTACAGCGCATTCACCATCATGAAATGCGTATAACCCTCCCCCCCTCCCAGAAAAGAAAAAAAAAGAGCAAGAACAATACCTACCAGATCAAATATGATGCCAAAAGGCGTCCATGAAATGGTAGCAGGCACAGGAGCGTAGTCTCCAGAATCATCCCTCATCTTGTAGATATATGGATATGTCTTGGTTTTATTGGCATTGTTTAAGATACAATTGTTTGAAAGCAATGCTTAGTCAAACAAGGCATATGATTTGAAAAAGTGTGTAGAGGATTCTGTAATGACCTGTGGTTACGAGCACAAGTGGAAATACTTGACCCACATCTGGTAGGCTAACAACAGTCCTCAGATAAACCACCTTGCAAAACAAAGCAAGTGGAGAGGTTATCGAAATAATAGTAGCATAAAGTTTGTACACTTCGTCTTATAACTTGGAGATCAGTCAACTCGCCTAGGAGAAACTGTACCAACAGGGAAGCAGTACTTAATTTGCTCTTAATTCTCAAGAGATGCTGAAATAAGCTTGAATTCATTGTATGTGCATGCAGAAGCGTGGTAAATGAAAATGCTTTCATTCAAAAGTATGTTGCAGAGCGTTGTCCTCACGAGCAACAGTACACTTGCATGTTGTTATTGTGCCATCAAGCCTACTTCCCGATTTAGTGTAAAAAGGCGTACAAAAAGAAAAGCAAGGGGTGACATGAGAGTGTCTTTGCGCTGTAAGACATGAATCTCTTCCAGCTGGCCCAGTAGATCATTCTTGTCGACACTACTGTAGTGCATAGGAATATTGGGAAATGTTTTTTAGCAGAGAGAAAAATATGCACTGAAAAAAAAGCTATCCCAAAAAAGTGGTGCAAGACAGTTAACCGATATTGTAGCCTCAAGTTCTTGAATGATTTGTGACGTATACGTGATCCACATAAATGAGAGCCTTCTCATCTTAGCAGCTTTATTTTTCCAAGTAACAAAGAAAACAAAATCTTTTAGCGTCAAGTAACCAACAAGTTGGCTTCTTGTCATGAGAGGATTCGGCCAGACGCAATGTCAGAGATCCTTGCTGCATAGCAATACAGATTAGCTTTTTGGCAAAGGCCCCATTCTGTTGCGCAAGACATTTGTATGAATAATTGCCATGCTTCGTTTTGAAGCTGTTGTTTCTGAATTCTTGGCTAGGGCTTGTTTTGACAGTGTGAGACTGTCAAAGACGGTGCACGATTGTTGTCCTGAAGGTTAGTTAACAGCATTAATTACACCTGGTCAAGCTTACCCCCGTGCTGAACCTGTGGTGCTCTGGCGTTCAAGGAGTCATCAATAGGAATTGCCACTCGACAGAGACGGGCTCATGTACTGTGAATTCATAGTGCAGGACTGTAGTGCCATTGAGGCAATTTCAGAGCAGACCAGCACAGAGCAAACAGTTGGTCCTATCTCACAGATGACTCCAAATGGATCTTAGCACATATAAAAACATAACAAATATGTTTCAATAAAACTTTATTCCAGTTCACACACACACAGTTTCAAAAGAAAAACGCATGAGAGGAGGAATAAGCAAGCATTAACCCAAGACGGTGACTGCAGATTGACATCACACATCACTGGTAGTGTTTGGCCCATGATTACAAAGCATTTAAAATGCACAGCAGCAGGATAGCGCTCTGCAAATTTGGCTTCCTCAATGCCAGTTTGCCTGTGCTGCTGTGAAAGTGGGCTCTGCATACTTTCCACCAGTGATAAGGCAAGTGATTCTGGCTTTGCGTCATAAGCTATGCTAGCTTCATTATTTTATTTATTTACACAGTGCTGCTAGCCTCCAGATGAGACTGTAAGCAGGAGTGGGTGACATAAAAAACAGAACAAAATCTTCATGCATAAAAGAAATCAAGACACAACAAGCACGTTACACAAACCGACAAAAAGAAGTTAGAAAATGCACTCGCAAAAAACACCTGCTACAAGATTCTGAGCAAAAAAGAGCAAGTAAAGCACATGCGCAGCATTTGAAACACTTGATAATTGCAACTGATTGCAAAAATGTTTAGAATTTAAGTGCTCGCACAAATGTATCAGTAGTCGGGCATTCGACAATGCTGGCTGATGTTCGGTTCCATTCAAGAATTGTCTTCAGAAAGAAAGAATTTGCAAATGTTTCATTAAGGCAGAAATATTGTTTTTTTTTATGGTGCAATCTGTGGCTCGTCAGGACACTGGCTCTATATATGTGTTTGTGTATACCAAGTTTATCGTGGAATAGCAAGTGCATGTGCTTTAATTGGTCACGTTGGTACGTACCACTTTTGTAAACAATGTAGACCTGCTTTTTTTACCAGAGCACTCGCTGAAGTATGCCAACTATATGAACGGTATACAAACCTAACCGCTTTCTTTTGCAAAGATTGTAGATGGTGTATGTTGCCTTGAATGTACAGATCCTAAACGATTCATCCATATTCTATTACAGGGCATAGTAAACATTTATATGCTATTAATTTAACCTCGTGTGTGCACTGTTGCAGGGTTCTTCTTAAGTAACGAAGTTTCCCCATGGCCCTCTTCACAACTTCCAATATGTTCTCATTGCAACTTAAATCCGCTGTTATAATTACACCCAGATATTTATAGCTGTTTACCACTGCTAGAGGGTTGCTACCTATGCAGTATGAGAAACTGAACGGCTGTCGCTTCAGTGTTATGATCATCGCACCTGATTTCTGAATGTTTATTGTCATTTGCCAATCTGAGCATCATGTTGCAATCTTAATAATGCTTTTGCAATTTTGAGTACAGCCTGGTTGCTGGAATTGTGAATGTCATGATAGATTATGCAGTCAGCATATAGCCAAATTTTGACAGTTAGGTTGTGAACTATGTCATTAATAAAAATTAAAAAGAACAGAGGCCTGAGAACAAATCCTTGTGGGATGTCCAACATAACAGGTGCAGGAGCAGGGCACTGTTCAGTTCTCACACACTGGCTTCAACCAAACAGATAAGCTTCTATCCATGAAAGGAGCAAATTATTTTTTAACAGTGGTTGTAGTTTTGAAAGAAGCTTAGGGTGTGAGATGCGATTGAAGGCTTTTTCGAAATCTAGAAATATAATGTCGATTTGGCTTTGAATGTCACTTGCTGCCGAGAACTCGTGAATTAGCTCTAGGAGCATCGTCGCAGTTAAAACCCTTTTTGGGAACCATGTTGCCTGTTGTCGATTATGTAATTATTTTCAATAAATGATGAAATATGATTGATAATATGCTCAAGGACATTAGAACATCTGCACAACAATGATACTGGTCTATAAGACGAAAGTAACGATGAGTCATCTGCTTTAGGTGTGGGTACAATTATGCTGCATTTCCAATCAAAGGGAACATCTGCTTTGGACAATGACATGTTGAACATAATATATATTTACTGCACCATTCCGCATACCCAACAAAGGAACTAGGTATATCGTCCTAATCGTCTCCCAGTACATACATCGGGGAGGTCAACTTGCCAGGTCTAAGGTCCCTGTATTTTTCAAAGGTAGCGCAAACTCCTCCTCTGCGCGCCGTTTCCTCCTCGCCCAGTGAGCGAAGCGCGCGGCCGCTGCCGCCCGCTTCATTTCGTATCGCATGCGGCGCGTTGAAGCGCTTGCTTGAAACGCGACTGTTCTGGGTGAATTTTCACAAGGCTGTTCGTACATGAGATTTCTGCGTAAGATATGTAGTACCTTCAATTGTTAGTAGAATCTGCATCGCTCGGACGAGGAAAATGAAAGGTAGAACAAGTTAAACGCAATCCGAAGCAGTCTTTACCACTGCTGATTGTTACTCGAAATTGAATGGTGTTCTGTTTACCTGACGCATTTACGAAAACAAACAGGTACATCAAACTATGCACACACAACAAGGCGGATACATTTATGTGCTAAATACCCTCAACATGTTTTTTTTTGTTTTCAAATGCATCCGCGCACTTTTCTTTCCCCGTCAGTTATATGCCTTGGTTCCCGTGTGTGCGCGCTTTTGCGTTTTGCTCTTTAATTGTCGACTCTTTCATTATGCTCATTTTATTAGAAGTCATGCTGGTATTCATATTGCCAAAATGCACCCTTTTGTTCGCCGCAGAGCATAAACCAGGACTTTTTTTTTTTACTCAGTTGTTGGCTGATGGTGAACTCGTGAGCGCACCCACCTTCCCGAGTTCATCACTAACTGGATGAGAACAGTGATCAGAACTTCCCTCAGTAATGACCTCCCTCGGTGGCAGTCAAATTTCTTTCTTCCGATATGGTGGAGCCATATTGCTTGCCATTTGAGGCTTCGTTTGCCACGATTAACCGCAAAATGCTTCCCCCCTTGCCAATGCTATTCGAACATCCAAGAGCACAGCAAATCGGCATCGTGCTGCAGCCAAGCGCGTCTTCAAAAATGTAAAAAGCCTACGCTCACGTGCAGCGCACGTGTGTCCCGGTGTTTCTACGCTCACTAATGGTGCCGTTTTCGCGACATAACGAAAGCCGCGCGGTTTATTCGTCACGTGTCAAGCCTCGTCCAATGGAAGAGCGGAAAACGGCGAAGAAGTCAGGAGAGGGGTAGAAAGCGAGGAGGAAATTCTCCTTTCCTATTCGAACAATGGTTTGCGCTACCTTTGGAACATACAGGGACCTTAGCCAGGTCTGCTGTCACGTTTGGGCATTGTCGAAGAATGCTACCTCGCTTAGAAGGTGAAAAACATTTCGCTATTCTTTGCTCTTCAACACAATTCAAGGGTTAGTGCCCTCTAAATGGTGCCAATTCAGTCCATGTCATTTGCATACTAATTGCCAATTAATTTTTAACTCTTTGTTCACTGCGAGTTGTTTCTCCTGTACATGTACTTACCCTAGCCAGTTATCTGATTTTTTTTATGTATTCTTCATTTGTTTGTCAAAGCATATCTTGCTCAGAGTATCTATACTTCAAAGCATTGCCTGGCTTGCCTCCCGGGAGTGCTTCATTTGTAATTTTCCTATGCGCAGATTATGCTAATCTTGCATCAGCCCTGTGAACAATCATCAGTCCTAGTTGCACTTTAAATACAAGAACAAGTGTTCAAGTAAACTTTCTGCACTTTTTACACTACCTCGTAGCTGTCTTTCACCGTAACCCTATGTTACGTTATGAGTGGGCTTCACTTACCTTTGAATTTCATTATATGTCTGTCATCCCAAATAACAAATACTATGTTTCATCAATACTTCTAGGTATTTGTGTATATCTACTCTTGCTATGTTAGCGCCATTCTAATTTGTTCCTCTTTGTGTGTCGTATAGTTTGTGCCGTTTTTTGTAAGATGTACAACATGCAACAATTAACCCAGCTTTTATTTCTACTATGCCATTTCCCTGTGTAGTGACTGCCAGATCACTGGTATCATTAGGCACTTAGAAGCCCACTTTCTTTTAATCAAAATCCTAGAGCTCCAGAAAAGGCTTATCTTGAGCTACCCTATGTTAATTTTTTGGCGCCAGGTACTCTAGGACTCAACAGGGACGGAACAAACACTGGATATGAAGCGGACACGGAGTGACACAAAGTGACCCAGGGGAGCGCAAACTACCAACTGGTTTATTGTCAGATCATACCACAGTATTTAAAGCACACGACACATTGCAGCTGCATGAACTATGGTTATAGCAGGTCCTCTCGTATTGCATTCTCACTTATCTGGAAGTTATTAGTGACTTTGACAAGACGACAGTCGTCGATAAAAAAAATGACTAGGGAAATTCGAGGGGCTTTAGAAATAAAAGAATAAAAAGACAACTGCATGAGCACACCTTCAGTCATGGTTACTAAAGCTGATGTCACTTATGCAAGGAATGCATACACACACATAACGCACCGATAGAATAATAACAGCCAGATACACATGTGAGAACGCAATCTGAGAGGACCTGCTATAACCATAGTTCATGGAGTTGCAATGCGTCGTGTGCTTTAAATACTGTGGTATGATCTGACAATAAACCAGTTTGTAATTTACGCTCCCCTGTGTCACTTTGTGTCTGCTTCATATCCAGTGTTCGTTTTATCCCTATTACGTCCTACAGTACTTAGCGCAAAAAAAATGAATGCACACCAACTAATCCAATTCATAGCTCTTCTAAATACCTTGTGTTCACAATGACTGGAGCTCAAGCGTTTGAAGAATCTCACATTCAAGAGCAGCACAGCACACTTGTCGGGGCAGGAATCGATGCACCTTGCAAGAGCTCGTGCTGATTCCATCACAATCAACACTGAGGATGACCTACTACAATGTTTAGGGATGTAGCTATCTGAACAATTGTAAAATTGTTGCTTTTCAGTAACTTCAGCAGGGGAGCTATTACAGTTTTATGCTGATGTCTTAAGCCTTATGCTCATTCAAATGCTCTGGTGCTGCATTTTAAGTTGCGATGCAAAGGAAGCTTTTTGTCCAATTAAGCAGTACATTGATGTAGCCTTGCTTCGTTCATATGGAGGGAAGCAAGCGAGGAGGCGCTTGACTCTGAACTCAGCTGACGTAGGCAGGGGGGTACTGATGATGTTCTGAGGTCGGTCATAGAACCCTCCAAGCTGGAAGCTGGGACCGTTCAGTGGAGCCTTACACTAAGTACTGGAGGGAGTGGGGTTTTTTACTTGGCTCTTGCTAAATGACTCAGCTGATGGGCATCCTGCAGGCACCCTTCTGGAGCCTCTCGTGAGCCCTGGTCGATGTCTGACAATGCTCATTGGTTGCACATGTATTTGACGTACGTTGCGCCTCCTAGCAGCAGCAGTTGCGAATTGAAGGCCTGCATAAGCCGAGCTGCATCGACTCCGTTCAGCACACGGTCCAGCTCATATGCAAGGCTGGCCCTGTACGATATCAAGGTGAGCAGGATTGTGTTCATTTATGGTGCACACAGTCCATGAACAGATTTCCAGACTCTCGTAGGCACCTTCTTAAACCTGCACAAAAGGTGTTGAAATAAAACAGATTAACCCCAGTATACTTCACACCAACAAAAACTGCAAATTTCTTTTGCTGTCACTTGTGTCCAGGCAACGGTTCAGACGTGGAGGTAAGTTGAAGCAAATGAGGAGTTCCTTTTTGTATTTTCAGCATGGTTAAGGCTCATACACAGTAAACTTTGCAGCAACTATGACACCGATGACTTCATTTACTAATACTGTCATTTTTCTGAAGTCAAAAAGAAAATGAGTTGACTCTTCTGAAATCAGACACACATCAGGCAGCCATGGTAATATTTTAATATTCACCTGGACAGTTTTTCACTATAGTGTTGGGCTGCTAAGTACGAGGTCGCGGAGTCGAATCTCGGCCACGGCGGCCGCATTTCGGCAGGGGCAAAATGCAAAAACACCCGTGCACACCCGAAACAACCGCCGCTCAGTTATCGAACCACGGCTACTCGCTCTTTAAAAAGAGCGGCTCATAAGATCCGGCTCGCTCCTGAGCGACCCATCTCTAGAGGATATGGCATGGCGCTGCTGAACTGGAGCTCGCAGGTTCAATCCAGGTTGCGGAATTCGATGGGAATGAAATGAAAAAAGACTCGTGTACTTCTATTTAGGTGCACGTTAAAGAACTCCAGGTGGTGAAAACTAAACTGGGTGCCTCATTATCAGATTGTGGTTTTGGTATGTACAACCCCCATAATTTAATTTTTTTTTTCACTATACCTGTAATGCTCAGGCAGTAACATACAGTGAGTATAGCAGAGTGGCTGAAATTGAAATCTGAAACAAAGATGCAACAATGTCTCCGAGACATACCTGCTCTGTGGACACCACACGCAAAACAACTGAAACTGCTGAAACACCAAGAGAAAAAGAAGGCGTGCCGAAAAAGAAACTTATCCCTCACTAAGTGATAATGATGATAGAGCTGACCGAAGAAATAACGAAAAAGTGGGGTCCCCTAGAGCATTTTGTCAGCTAAGGAAGAGCAGGCATGGCCTTCAAGATCGAAGAATGGTGTGCTCTTTGATAGCGTGCGCCTCCCAATCTTGGAGGCTACAGAGAGGGCCACTGGAAGCCAAGCCTGGCTGAGCCAGTGGGTAATCCAACTTGGCGGTCTGCTGAATCGGGTAGCGTAGCTCGAAACGAGCAATTTAATCCGGAAAATCGAACTCTGGCACCTAAATTGGTCCGAAAAATTGGTCGTGAAAATGCATTAGTTCTATGGGAACCCTGACGGTGCATTTATGAAGTCCAGAATCCACCTTTACTGAGAGCATGCTAAAACAAAGGTTTGTTTGAAAGCAATATTGGAAGTTTCAAAGGAGAGTTCATTTCTCTGAAGTTTCAGTGCTTAGCAGTTTCATGTGCTATACTAGAGTGTAGTTTCATATTAAGCAATGGCCTACGCACCTTTTTCTACTGGTCTGGTTAATGGCAAGTGTGTGTTAAATGTGTAACATAGATGACAGATAAGTGCGGATTTTCTTGTCATGTAGTCGCTGGATAGCTAGTTGTTGTACCAAAAATTTACAAACATTTGTTTATCTTACACCTCACACATAGGTTGACCTCGAAAGCAGAGTGGATGGGGGTGTCCTTGAGGAGCTTGAATGCTGCCAGGTAGCCATCGGCGCTGTGCTCATTGTGGATCAGTACTGCGACAGGGACAGCACCACCGAGAGAGTGTACTTGGTCGCATCACAAGAGGCCGTGGAATTCACAAACATGCTGTCCCTTGCAAGCTGAAGCTCCTGGGCCTGGCGCATAATGGGGGTCACCACAAGAACCACCCAGCAGGTACTGCCAGCTGCCACCATGGCTTACTGTGACACGAGTGCTGGGAAAGTTGTGTGAAAAGAAAAGTGCACTTACAAAAGGAATCTTTCAGAACACCTTAACTGCATGACCTTCACCAATCTGTATCGCACGAAAAATTTCTACTAAATAATCTTGGGTTACATCCAAAGAAAAAGAAATGACCCACAAAATTACCACAGCAAGTCTAAATGTTGAGACTTCATATGTTCATCATGGAGCCAAGGAAAATTTACTGAAGAATACACTTCCCTTTAATGGATAAAGATGGTGCCTTGACTTATTCATAAACAGATCAAATCTGTTCTATGAGGTAAACAAACGAACTGTCAAACCACGCCAGTGGCAAAATTTTCTTTCACAGATGAACAGACATGCCCACGACGTTTTCTGTTGGAACTAACAATATTGGACATTCCTTAGCCATTTGGTTCCCGAGTGGTATTACAAAAGGAAAAATTTCAACTGCTTCTAAGAAATTGAAATGCTATTTGCTGCCAATATGTTGCCGAACGTATTACAAACTTCTTAATCTAGAAGTTCAAACAAAATTTAAGACTTAACGCTATTAAATCTTTTTGAATAAGGATGGCTGCTGTTCATGAGGCAAGACGCCCTTTAGTCGCTGTCATTGTCCCTTGAATAAACCTTATAATCAACATTGAGGTCCTCTGAATTAGGGTTTACAAGAAGTTCTTGAATTTCTGCATCGTTTGAAAAACCCACAGGCTTCTTGTGCCACTGTGCCATGTAGGAAAAGGGGAGATGTGAGCAACACTAGCAGTCGGGAATCTTTGTTGCTCCATAAGTCTTACAAAAACAAAATCTACCGTAACAGTTTACTTTAACAAACTGCTGCGTAGATGGTGCAAGCAGTCTACGGCTGTTTCACCATTCACAAATTGTGCTGGCCATACTCAAGGGTGTGCATCGGCAGCCAGAGCAGTATACTTTGGCATGGAACTCAAAGTTAACGATTAAAGGTGCTTCTTCGTATTCAGAAGCAACAATTTGTGACACCACCAATATCAACATCATATTCAAGTCATGCTATAGAATGTTGCAAAACTTCCGATAGAGGGACTTCCTAGCATGTGAGAAATGCATGCAGTAATAGGTAATAAAATACTTGCAAAGTTTTTGTCACAATATCACAACACTATGTCAAACTTAGCAGAACTGATGCTCACCATTGCCACCATAAAAAAGCTGAAGTAGCAACGGGAAAGTCAGTATAAGATTTTCAGTTTGGACACTGTTCAGCACTGAGAAAATGACTATATGTGCCCTAGTACAAAGTATTGTAAGCTTGACTGGTATGAGCACAAGAGTGCGAATGCTAATTCTTTTATTTTGTCTCATTTTTAGATTAAGGGCTTCTGTTGCTGCAACCATATCCTTCAAAGACCCCTTGTACAATACATTGCACATTGCCTTCAAATTTTTTTCTAAATTCACTCTGAAGCGATTACGCAAAATATTCATTGTGGGTATGAAGTATGGTGCATGTGTAACTGTAAAGAAGTGGTTTACTTATATTCTTGACATCCGCTTTCGAATAATTTCACACTCATTTGATCTAGACCTCTGTGTTGTCCCAGACGGCCACAAGGAACCTTGAGGTGTGCTTCGAAATCACTGATATTACGTGAAAATACCGGATGTGGCAGCCACATGGTAATGTACTACGCATAGTTCCATCTTCATCTCTGCCTTTAGGCAATGCAATGCAGTTTTTACCATAGCAAACATGAGAAGATGATGTACATGGAGATGCAGTTTTTGGCATCTAACTGTGGTATTTAAAATTTTTAAATTGTTTTTCAAGTTCATAACATAACAGTAGACAATAAAACCCACCTTAAAGAGTGATTGTATCCCGTAGCTATGTTAGGGTCACAGGAGGATATTATATTTGCATACTCTGAGGCAGGCTAAGCAAGAGATCTGTAGGCATTAAACATTACTTAAGAAGGGATGTTTCCAAAGCTTCCCAGAAAAGAATTTGTTATACTGCGACACAGATGTAATTTATACAAGGTTCCCAGTTAGGGTTTGTGACTGTGCCCTAGAAGGGCAAAAAAAATTAATTATGGGGTTTTACGAGTCAAAACTACATCTGATTATGAGGCACACCATAGTGGGGGACTCTGGAATAATTTGGACCCCCTGGGGTTCTTTAACGTGCACCTAAATCTAAGCACAGGGGTGTTTTTTGCATTTCGCCCCCATCGAAATGCCGGCGCCGTGGACTAGTTTCGATCCCGCGACTTTGTGCATAGCAGCCCAACACCACAACCACTAAGCAACCACGGCGGGTTCTAGAAGGGGGCAGTAGGCTTACTCGGCTGCTCCTCTGATGCAGTTAACGTTGCATCAAGAGGTGGCGCCACAAGCAACTTCAATGGAAGCTTTGCTTTCTTTGCTTGCAGAAGCTGTCATTTTCCATTTGCTTCTCATGATTTCAGTTCAAAGCAGTTCAGTCTCATTTGTTTTTAATTTTAGAATACTTGAGATTCTTTGCATATCTTTAGCAAGCACTATATTTGTTGAGGCCACATGATATTTGCCACAATAGTACCTTGTATAAAAAGGTCGATGGCAACACTTGGGCAATCTGCTGCCTATCCTAACTGCAAGACTTTTTATTCAAAGAAGTCGTCGCCGACGGATTTTGCTTAAGTGGAAGGGGCCCTAAAATTTTCCGAATTATCGGGAAATTGTAAAAAAAATAATTAACAAAAACCTTGTTGAATTAGAGGGTCGGTGACCAAATACACGGTTTCATGCCTTGTCGACCTAAGCTGAAATGATTTTGTATCAAGATTATGTCCAGTAGTCCACCAATTAATTAGTCGGAAAACAGTCAGCACATACTTTATAGCCGAGCTAAAAAAATTCAGGTATGCTAGCCACATTTGTGCCTTTGCTTAGCTAAAATAAAATTGTATATATGGCCTAACTATTTCCTTGTACCATTTTAGTTGTTTCACGTGTGGCAGTAGCCTTCTGCTTTTATTATTATCCATCATTATGCAGTTACACTTTTGTTATGCTTATCTACAGCAATATAAGCATAAACTAAATGATGACAACAGGGCTGTTGCTGACACGAAGCTTTCATTTCCAAGAACTGAAATACAATTTTCAGCCATTGGTTCATGCGCTGGAATTCATGTGTAATGGCTCAACTTCAGCTGCTTGGCCCTCTGCCGCTTTCCTGCCTTGTCACTGTTACGTCCTTTCCCATAAAAATGAAGACGTGTGATAGCGTAAAAACTCATTATTTTAGCTGTGAGGGTAAGGCGTGTGTATTGCAACTAACTTGGACGGACATTCTGCTCTGGACAACTGCCAGCATATCCGTAATGCAGTCAGAGTTTAGCTCACTCTGACAGAAGCATTCTGTAAAGAGATCCTGGAGTTTTTTCACGAAGCTGTACAACTGACTGGAGGGATAAAGGAGGCCTCCTCAGTTGCAGTAGTTTGTTAGCCGGGCAAGCTGAAAACTTTCACCTGGTGCAGTTGTAAGTAGGCAGCTTGATGCCTTCTTGGCATATTGTACTGGCATTGACAACACACTTCCACGCAACACAGTCCACAAAGTGGTAAGTAATCTTTGAGTCGCTTCTGGCCACGTGCTGGTTGTGGTCTTCTCCCACTCTTTCTGCCTACTTTAATTTTTCGTGATGCCAAACAAAGCCAACTTCGGCCCATCCTTCACGTAAATGTAGTTTGTTTGGCACCCAGGCGTGTAACAGAGCCGCCGCACCCGATAGCCTCCGCCAGCGAGTAAGCCCACTGCCCCCTTCTACGGCAATGTAGCTTTGTATAAGAATTACATAAAAACACCAGATTTTCTAAGTGTGACATTGTCGGCAGGTTTTAGATTTTTGCTGCATCCAATTTCATTCTTCTCTTCATGGAGTTCACTGAATTGTGAAGTTTGAGTTGGTCTTCTTATAAATCTTGCATAAACTATGCATCATCACCAAGTAAGCACATTTGGACAGACACATAAAGAACTGGACATTATTATTTTTAACTGTGAATAGGAAAGGTGCCACCAGTGAGCCTTGTAGTAACCCAGAAGAAACATTTAGGTAGTCAGAACACCCATTTAAAACACCGCATTGCTTCGATCTTCAATCCACACTCAAGAGAAAACTCAGTAAAAAAAGCAAATATTCTAAAAAGTTATCAACAACTAATACGCTATTAGCCCGCTAAGTTGCTTTATAAGAACAACCAATAGTCTATTTGCTTGCTGACAATCAATGACCCAGTACAAAAGAACAATGGCTCACAAAAAAAAAACTAGTCATGCTAATATTATTATCTGTCTTGTTGTTCCATGGCATTGCTCATCCAGTTACTTCCAAATTGAATGAATTGGCACCCAGAACCCTATCAAAGCCAAATGTGATTTAGTTCCAATAACAATACAAATTTCAACACCAGCATGCATTACTTCAGTGTGCCACCACAACTTTCAATGCTACAAAGTTTTTATACAGGTGTTGCATGGTCCACATTTGATCACCATCGAGCCTGATCAGGGTCAAATTATTAGAAGAGGAGAGAAAAAAGTTCCTTTCCTTATACCGTCATAATATACCTTTGCACCCAGTGTTCTTTTTAAGCAATGAGCCTCTATTTAATTTTAAATCAGTATTCAAGTTCTTAGCAGAAACGAATACCATAGAAATCATTTGGCTAGGCTATTTGTAGCACAGCCTCTCCTTGGAGGCTGTAGCTGCAATGCAGTCACTTACCGAGCACATGCCTCGCAGCCCTTATGCTAAAGGGCTCTGCAAAGGCACTAGTGCTGCTATAATTACCACGTTTTAGTATCTAATTCTTCATAAAGTACTTTTATACCCATAGGACTCACTTTTCATTGACATTATTTTAATAGATACATATCTTACACAATGTACAGTGAATATTTTTGGCCAATATACAGCCACTCGATTTCCACCATATTCAACTTTTCTCATTGTCATTCATCACCAAGTGTCATGATGCTCTTTGGTCATTTCTGGCCCTTGCGCCACAAAACAATATCCATCAATCAATCAAACCAGCCATCCCACAGTCGCTACTGGAAGCAGCCTGCATCATCTGTTCTTCACACGAACTCGCATCGTGGGTTTCAACCAGGCAAAGAGATGTGTGTTCTGCACATCATGACAGCACTCAACAGAAGCGTGTCATGCGGGTATTCCCCTGACGCAGAAGAAGGAAGTGCTATCAAATGATAAACGGTGCTTCTGATGCACCACCAAAGGTCATAGGGCACATGACTTCAAACGGAGGATCTCTTGCTCGAGGTGCAAAGGTCGCCATGCCTCAAGTATGTGCGACCCACAAAGGATCCCTCAGAACTCGCACCAAGGCCTGAAGAATGACAGAGCAAGTACGACAGTTTGCGCAATGTTAGGGGGATGACGACAAAGCAATGATGGATCCACTTGCCTCTTCCTACTAACATTTCGAGCCTGGGCGGTCAGTGACAACACTTGCCGCTACGTGCGAGGTGTCTTCGAGGGCGGCAGTCAGCGCACATTTGTTACTGAAGACTTGTCAAGACACCTGGGTCTCAAGTGTTTTGGATCTATAAAGATAGCTCTCAACACATTTGCCAGCGCCTCAGACCAGGTGGCAGAAAACTGACGAATAGTGGAGCTGTGATTCCGAAGTCAGTTTTCTGACATCGAGGTTATGCTAAGCGCCATTGAGGTTCTGCATATATGCCAAGACATCGAAGAAACTAAAATAGAAGTGTCTTTTGTTGCTTCATTTAAGAAACTGGGAAGAGACGTAGCCGATGAACTGACACAGGCATCAGTCATCACGCAAAGCGGAATCAGCGTGCTGATCGGCTCTGATAAAATGTGGAGAGTCTTGACGGGCGACGTTCTACGTTGCGAAGGCAATGAATCGCTGATTGCCATGAATTCTAAGCTTGGTTGAACTTTTCAAGGACGCACCACCTGTTTTACATCACTGCCAGCAACAACGGGCATGATGGTTTGCGTTTTGAAAACTCAAGTATACGAGTCGCACGAGTTCTTACGGACATTTTGGGAACTTGATCACCTTGTAATTTCTGGTGCAGGTGACAGAACCAATGAAGTCAGCAAAGTGATGCAATGTTTTGAGAGCACCATCACGTATTGCAACGGAAGGTATGAAGTGGCACTGCCTTAGAAGGATGGATTTGAGCTTTCGGACAACAAACAGGTTGCTGTCACAAGGCTGCAGAAGCTTCTTAATCGACTAAGGAGGCAGAAAGGGCTGCTGCAGATATACGATGACACCATACGTGAGTACGTACGAGCTGGACACGCCGAAATTGTCGATGACCTCGCTCCTGAGCAAGGCAAGGTGTATTACATGCCACACAAAGAAGTCATCAGAAAATAGGCATTGACCACGAAAGTTCGGGTGGTTTTTGATGCATCATCACATGAAAAAGATAATAGGTCTCAATGAGTGTCTTGAAAAGGGGGACAATCTGTACCAAGACCTCGAGAAAATGCTACTGCGCTTCAGGACACACCCCATAGCGGTAATCGCTGATATTGAAAAGGCGTTCCTGCAGATATCAATACGGGAGGAAGACTAAGACTCCTTTTGGTTCCTGTGGTTTGCCGAAGGCAACTTAATGGGTACTCCGCTCCAAGAATGGAGGATGACGCATGTTCCCTTTGGAGCTACGTGCAACCCATTCCTGCTCACAGCGACCATCCTGTACCATTTGAAGAGAGCACATAAGATCAAAGCACAAACTACGAACAAACTGACTGAGTCGTTTTACATAGATGACCTAGTCACAGGCGCCGACACGGAAGAAGAGGCAGAAAAAAGTTTTGTTGTGAAGCGCAAGAAATTATGAAAGAGGTAGGCATGGTCGTACACAAATTGATCACAAATTCTACCAACCTAATGGTTGCCTTGGAATGCCAGCAGGAATCTGCCAGTCACGAAATGGTGGTTCTGCATGAGAAGTCGGTAAAAGTTCTCGGCATCGTTTGGAATGCTGCAAAGGATGCATTCACTTTTTCTGTTGAGAGCCTGTTATAGTTCATGAAAGATAATCTAGACACTAAACGGTTTATTTTACGAGCAACCTCGAGAATATTCAATCCACTCGGACTCGTTGGACTGTACACGATTGATACGTATATTGTTCCAGAGATTGTGGACACGAAGAATACGCTGGGATGAGAAAATACCCAATGACCTTTGAGAAGGATGGCAAGGTTGGGTACGACAGCTCCCGCAACTGCAGGAAATAGCAGTTCCTCGTTACCTTGGCAGAGGAAGGAAGTTGCCAAGTGAGATGCACCTGGATGTCTTTTGCAAGGCCAGCCCAGCTGCATACGGAGCAGTGATTTACACGGTTACGGGCAGAGATGAACGACTCTTGTTGCTGATCTCCAAGGCATGTGTGGCTCCTATAAAGAAAACAATGGTGCCTTGCTTGGAGCTTTTAGGTGCATTGGTTGGCGCAGGACTGCTGACATACGTGAAGAGTGCCCTAAATAACATTCGTATTGAGTACATTATGTGGACCGACTCTACTATTGTATTGTCATGGATACGAGGATCCTGCACAAGATGAAAACAGTTTATGGCTAAACGTATCCCGGAAATTAGGGCAGAACAGAAGCATCCCAGGGGAGATATTGCCCAGGATCGGAGAACCCATGTGATTTGCTAACACGGGGAGTGACATTAGACAAAGTGACTTCGTGCTCAAGATAGTGGCATGGTCCCGACTGGCTACACGGATCGATGGACAAGTGGCCTCTCCAACCGTCCATTTCGTCGGACTTTGACGACGCAGAAGTGAGATAGCAACAGTTCAAGTAGTAATGGAAGCAAAAGTACACAGTCCAGTTATATGAATTGAGAATTTCAGCAAGCTTCAACACCTATTGAGAATAACAGCTTGGGTGTTAAGATTCACAGACCGTTCAGATCCACAGAAGAAATTGGCCACCTGAAAGTGACAGAAGTAATTTGGGCCGAGCACTACTTGGTTAAATACGTCCAAAAACAAGAATTTTATGCAGACCTCAACTGCATAACACGAAGATGACCACTAGAACCCACGTCGCGCATTGCCGATCTCTGCCCGTTTTTGGACGCCGACGGAATCCTCACAGTTGGTGGATGTCTATCACTTCTGAAGTTACCGCTAGCAGTGAAGCATCAGATAATTTTTCCCACAAATCACCATTACTCCTCTCTGGTGGCCATAAGAGCTCATAACCAAGTCTTGCACGGAGATCTACAAGAAACTCTTACCCAGATCAGAGAGTACTACTTGATTTGTGGAGCTCGTGTCCTGGTCAAGAAGGTTATCATCATCATCATCAGCCTATATTTTATGTCCACTGCAGGATGAAGGCCTCTCCCTGTGATCTCCAATTACGCTTGTCTTGCGCTAGCGCTTTCCAACTTGCGCCTGCAAATTTCCTGACTTCATCATCCCATCTGGTTTTCTGCCAACCTCGACTGCGCTTCCTTTCTCTTGGTATCCATTCTCTAACCCTAATGGTCCACCGGTTATCTATCCTACGCATTACATGGCCTGCCCAGCTCTATTTCTTCTGCTTAATGTCAACTAGAATATCGGCTATCCCCGTGTGTTCTCTGATTCACACCGCTCTCTTCCTGTCTCTTAAGGTTAGTCCTAAGATTTTTCGTTCCATCACTCTTTGTGTGGTCCTTAACTTGTTCTCGAGCTTCTTTGTTAACCTCCAAGTTTCTGCCCCATATGTTAGCACCGGTAGAATGCAATGATTGTACACATTTCAACGACAGTGGTAAGCTCCCAGTCAGGATTTGGCAATGCCTGCCGTATGCACTCCAGCCAAATTTTATTCTTCTGTAAATTTCTTTCTCGTGATCAGGGTCCCCTGCGAGTAATTGACCTAGATAAACGTACTCCTTTACAGGCTCTAGAGGCTGACTGGCGATCCTGAATTCTTGTTCCCTTGCCAGGCTATTGAACATTATCTTTCTCTTCTGCATATTCATCTTCAACCCAATTCTTGCACTTTCTCAATTAAGGTTCTCAATCATTTGCTGTAATTCGTCTCCATTGTTGCTGAATAGCACAATGTCATCTGCAAACCAAAGGTTGCTGAGATATTCGCCGTTGATCCTCATTCCTAAGCCTTCCCAGTCTAAGAGCTTGAATACTTCTAAGCATGCAGTGAATAGCATTGGAGAGATTGTGTCTCCTTGCCTGACCCCTTTCTTGATAGGTAGCTTTCTACTTTTCTTGTGGAGAACCAAGTAGCTGTGGAATCCTTGTAGATGTTTGCTAAGATAATCACGTATGCCTCCTGTACTCCTTGATTATGCAATGCCTCTATGACTGCTGGTATCTCTACTGAATCAAATGCTTTTTCATAATCTATGAAAGCCATATACTGAGGTTGATTGTACTTCGCAGGTTTCTCGATTGCCTAATTGATGACATGAATATGACCTATCGTAGAATATCCCTTCCTGAAGCCAGCCTGTTCTCTTGGTTGGCTGAAGTCAAGTGTTGCCCTGATTCTATTGGAAATTATCTTGGTGAATATTTTATACAATACTGAAAGCAAGCTAACGGGTCTATAATTCTTCAATTCTTTAACGTCTTGCTTCTTATCGATTAGTATAATTTTGGCATTCTTCCAGCTCTCTGGTGCACTTGAAGTTGTGAGGCATTGCATATAAAGGGCCGCAAGCTTTTTAAGCATATCTCCTCCATCTTTGATTAAATCTACTGTTATTCCATCTTCTCCAGCAGCTTTTCCCCTGGTCATGTCTTTCAAGGCCCTTCTAATTTCATAGCTAGTTAGAGAAGGAGCGTCTGTATCCGGTTCATCACTATTTCAAATGAAAGTAGCTTGGCTGTTTTGGGCACTGTACAGGTCAGTATAGAATTCTTCCGCTGCTCTTGCTGTGTCATCGAAATTGCTGATGATATTACCCTGCTTATCCTTGAGTGCATACATTTTGTCTTGTCCTATGCCAAGTTTTCTTCTCACTGATTTCATGCTGCATCCATATTTTACGGCTTCCTCAATCTTTTCTATGTTATAATTTCGGATATCCATTACTTTCTTCTTGTTGATCAGTTTTGACAGTTCAGCGAATTCTATCTGATCTCTCGAGTTGGACATTTTCATGTTTTGTCGTTTCTTTATTAGGTCCTTTGTTTCTTGGGAGAGCTTACCTACTGGTTGCCTTGGTGCCTTACCTCCCACTTCAATTGCTGCTTCTGAGATCAACCTAGTTACGGTTTCATTCATAACCTCTATGTTGTCTTTATCTTCCTTTTCTACTGCTGCATACTTGTTTGCAAGCACCAGCCAGAATTGGTCTGCTTTTACACTTACTGCCTCTAGGTTGGCCTGTTTCCTCTTGACTAATTTCACTCTTCCTCTCTTCAAATTGAGAGAAATCCTAGACCTCACTAACCATTGGTCACTGCACTTTACCTTACCTAACACTTCTACATCCTGTACTATGCTTGGATCGGCAGAGAGTATGAAATCTATTTCATTCCTTGTTTCTCCATTAGGGCTTTTCCAGGTACACTTCCTGTTGCTGCGCTTCCTGAAGAAGGTATTTATTATTCGGAGATTATTCCTTTCCACGAATTCTACTAACATCTCTACTAACACAATTCTACTAACATTCCTAGAATCGATGCCGTAGTTACCAATTGCTTGCTCACCAACCTGCTTTTTCCCCACTTTTGCATTGAAGTCACCCATGACTACAGTATACTGAGTTTGCACCTTTCTCATTGCTAATTCAACATCTTCATAAAACTGTTCTATTTCTTCATCATCGTGACTAGAGGTTGGGGCGTAGGCTTGTACTACCTTCATTTTGTACCTCCTATTCAGCTTTATTACGACGACGGCTACCCTCTCATTGATGCTGTAGAATTCATCAATGTTGCCCGCTATGTTGTTATGGACTAGAAATCCTACCCCGGATTCTCTCTTATCTGGAAGACCTATACATAGCTGCAATGTGTGCAAACGTTTCACCGCCAGACCAGGAAGTGCTCCGACTGCTCTTTTACCAAGTCACCGAATGGTGCTGACAAACCCTTTTGAAGTTGTTGGTGTTGACTTCGCCGGACCTCTCCTAACACGCGCACAAGACGGTGATGGCAAGTGCTACATTACACTTTTAACATGTGCTGTGTCACGAGCAATCCACCTCAAACTCGTTTCAAGCATGACATCCGAATCATTCATATTGTGCTTGCGGCGGTTTGTCAGCCAAAGAGGACTACCCAGCATTATCAATTCGGACAATGCAAGGACATTTCAAAAAGCGTCAGCAGATTTAAAGCGACTCTTTGACATGTTCACGGAAAAGGACGTGGCGAACCACCTCACCTCCAATGGCATCTCGTGGAAGTTTATAGTGCCAAATGCCCCTTGGTGGGGTGGATGATGGGAACGGCTGGTCCGATCTGTGAAGACTTCTCTGTGTAAAATTCTTGGCAGAGCCTGCCTCAATTTCGTCTTCTTTCTGGGGTTTTACATGTCAAAACCAGTCCTGATGAGGGACGGCATAGTGGAAGGGCCGGATTAATTTTGACCACCTGGGGTTCTTTAACGTGCACTAAAACACAAGCACATGGGCGTTTTTGCATTTCATCTCAATCAAAATGCGGCCGCTGCGGCCGGGATTCGATCCCGCGACCTTGTGCTCAGCAGCGCAACGCCTTAGCTAACTGAGCCACCACGGCGGGTGCCTCAATTTTGAAGAAATCATGACAGGCCTCTAACTCCATCCAAATCAACTCCAGGCCTCTAACTTTTGTCGAGATGGACAAAGGAGTACCGTGCACACTGACTCCAGCCAACCTGTTGCTGAGGCGTCGACTAAGTGCTATACCCTAACGATGCAGTTGAAGTTGACAGTAACTTTGAGGCAAGCGGATACCATTCGTCGACACGGCTACAGAAAGCTAACTGAAAACTTCTGGAAGCGATGGCGAAAAGAATATTTACTGCAACTATGATCTGCTCATTTCGCTGCCAATTGACCAGCTACGGACTTTAAGGAAGGCGACGTTGTTATTGTGCATTCCGAGATTTCACCCCGTCAACTATGGGTGATTGAACTCTTCAGAAGTTCAGACGGTCATGTCTGTTCATGCAAGCTGAAACAACAAGGTCTTATTATAACAAGGTCTATCCAAAAGCTATACCCGCTTGAACTCCGTGTCGAATTTCACTGCGCAGCCAGAAATGTTTTCACTGGAAGCATTGGCAGACCAAGAAGAAGCGTCGGCGAGCACGAGAGGACAAAAAGGGACTCTCGCCTTTTAGCAGGGTCTTCACGGTCCAAATCAGTCTTATTAAAAGCCCTTCTCAATTATATATCGACGGAAATGAGTGATTGTGCGACTACTGTACGCCATAATTTCACAGTAGTACAGTGACAGTGGACCTAACGTGTATTTGTACTAGTCCATCAGCAAGCGCGATCACAATGTACCGGTACCCAAGGTATTTGAGGAAATAATGACGACTTCATAAATAGCATCAATATTTCAGACAAGATTCGGTATACTCGTTTCAAATATTTTTCTGCGTTTCTTTTGCTGCTTTTTTATAAGACCTAAATAAAACCATCTTCAGCCTCCATTATTGACTGAATTCGGCTTCAATAATGTCCATACAGTCGAATCAGATACTATGTGTTGTTGGCTAGTTCTTTCATATTAGCAGGCTTCAGCGAGCTTTTATCGTGTGGCTGTTTATTATTCTTTCTCTCAGTGACGCTGGCCGTGTATAGCGGCGTACAGGTATAAATATTTGAAATAAGGATGCCATATTGAGGGTGTAGTGGTCACTGAAGTTCACGACCAGGCATTCTAGGTGGGCAAAGGCACTGTGGGCGAGAGCATATCCATAGCTTGGGAGTGGCGCCTAATAAAATCATGCACAGGAAGCTTGATTTTTTTATCCTGCCACCTCAAACTTATTGTCAGTGGCCATAATTGGCTTTTCAGGATTCTCAATCATCACGACCTCCACCAGCTAGCGAAATTAAACCACCTGAATGACGTCAGACCACTGGCAGCACTTAATTGTCTTTTTCACAGACAATAATTGGCCACGAACTCTTGCTCACCAGAAAAAGAAAAAAAACATCCTGCGACATTCATAAAGGTGGTGATCTCCAAGTTGCTGTGGTTGGCCAGAGGAATTAGGGGAATTTACTGCTTTATCACCAGTGTCACACTCAAATCTGATACCATGGAATAAATGTGCTAGATAGGTGACATAGGGCTTGGTGCAGATGATGTTAAATGCCTAGACAGAACGAGAATCATAATGCCTATGGTGATTCAAAGCCATGTCTTGAAATACCTTGCATACCAGGTGTGTTACTGCCACAGTATTGTGTCCATAATCTAAATGTAGCATACAGACTAAGTTGTACTCAAGACAAGTTGCCAATTGAGTGACAAAAACGATGAACTCCTATGATAAAAATAAATATCTCATACAATATATAAAAATTAGGCGAATAGAAATTTGTACAGTAATTTTCACTAGGGTAGGACAGTGTTCTAGAGTAGAGAGATGGCAGTAACTTCTGAAAATGTCAAAAATACTGCATGCATTTGCCCTCTATCATTCATTGGTTGATGCTTGGTTATGGCTTTTGCTATGTAGCAATTGATAGACCCTGGCAAAAACATCACATAATTTTGCACTAATGGTCTGGTAATGTTGCGCAGTAGCTTGGTGGTTAGTGCGTGCGGTCACCTCTGAAATGCACATTGCTTCACTGGCATGGGTTCAAGTTCCAGTGGAGGCTATTGTGGAGAAATTTTATTTTTCTTCAAGCTGTGGCAACAGCGAAGCTGGGGATGACAACAATAAGAATCGTAACAGTGTGTCGTTGACAACGACAACAGTTGTCGTCAGTGTAACAGAATGGATGAATGGGACGGGCAGGACAGACAGACGGATGCAGAAGGCTAACCTAGTTTCGAGCACCTAACTGCTGTTGCAGTAAAAAACATGATTACAGTAAAGAACATGAACACAATTGCACCATGGGCAAGTTGGCTTTCTGCGAGAGCAAAATTTAGGGCATTCCAAGTTCAGAAGGCATACACAACAAAACCAAATGGCTATGATGTTCACATGTAGTGAGACAGCACACATGCTTGGAAGGTACTTTAAGGCACACCTTGGACAATGCAGTGCAAATCACGTGTGTTTATTACTTGAGCTCAAACAATGTTATTGCCAGTGATCTATGAAAACAAAAGGGTATAATCAAAATGTCAAGTGCCATCTATTCATTACAAGCCCAATCCACCATCCTCCCCATGGCATGGCAAAATAAAACTGCTTGCTGGATAGCATATTTACATATGCAGCTGCTCATTTCGCCTTTTGCAGTGGTGTCTTTTTGTTGTGCGCTCCTCTGAGCGAAGCCATGCATCTGTGACAACAAGCTTGGGGTGTTTTTTTTTCTCGCAACAATATTTTTTGCAACTAAAAAGGTAAACAAGCTGGTGTAACAGTGGTAGACGTAGTCACCTATGTGCTGTTATTAATGCGATTAGCATTCTTAGTGTACTTTATGTACTTTTCAGGGTCGGACTGTCTATCTATGTCTCTAGCTTTTTGCTGCCAACACGGGTCACAGGGTAGTCCATGGTCAGTCAGAGATAACGGTCCACAGTTCACATGTGCAGAATTTGCTGAATTGGCCAAGCAGTAGCAGTTCACACACAAGACCTCCAGCCCAAAGCACCCCCAATCCAATGGAATGGTGGAGAGTGCGGTAAAAACACCTAATTCTTTGTTGCTGAAAGCATTAGAAAGTGGTCATGACCCACAGCTATGCTTCCTCAACCATCGAAACACGCCATGCCAAAACAAAAAGGAAAGTCCGGCCCAATTGATGATGGGTCAAAGAACTAGAAGAACTCTGCCGTCAATGAATACACTGCTAAAACCACACACTCTAAACCAGCAGGATCACTGGCACAAAAAGACAACGCATGAAAAAGCACTACAACAGGACAGCACAGGATCTAGCCCCACTTAAGAAAGGCGACACCGTGAGAGTGCAGCCATTCACGTCCGGAGCATCTTGGCAAAAGGGTGTCATTGTAGAACCAGTAGTGACTAGATCATAGAACATAGATGTGCAAGGTAACACATTAAGGAGAAATAGAGTACGCTTGTGACACGTGCCTGAACCAACTGAATCCGTGACAAATGAGAGTTGCTGAATGGACGCTGAAGAACTAGATCAAGCGTCCAACCCACCGCCTGGGCCTGGTGTTACCCCTACAGCAAAAGCAATGGAAGTGCACCAAGGAGAAACTCGGCAACTAGCATAGCAGTGTACACCACGACCTGTAAGAAAGCAAATTGCCTCGACACCTGAGTGACTTTCTGGTGGCATAGGTAGTGTTCTAGCCTCCTCAAAAGAAAGAGGATATTGCAATATGTGCAGTTTTGGTTCTGATGGCTTAATTATCACCATCATCAATACAGCCTCTAGCAGGAAAGCAACCGAATTGAGATGATGGAGTCAGAATAGCAGCTGCTTGTCGGTGTTGTCTCTTTGCACCCGAGTCTCTCAAGCAAAGGCCTCAAACAGGCTGGATCTGGGGATTCGTACTAAGCACCACAACAAAGACAGCCTATCAACACTTGCCGTATTTATGGACATTTGTAATGCCCACAACTGCATGCTATAGACTGCTATCATCAGTCAAAAAGAAGGAATGTACATCATGGGCCATGCCTTGCCTTTTGTCCACAATTTCCTTACCTGCAGTATTATCCGAGATCAACTTGGAAGTACGAACTATGTACTTCAAGGTAACTTCTTGGGCGAGGTGGTGTTTACTGTAAGACATGATTTTGTAGCGTGAAAATTCAGAAAAGGAAAAAAAAATGAAAGAGAACACACAGAAAGACTGGCACTACACAAAAGGCTGCCTTTCTGCCTGATCTTTTATTTCTTGGTTTAATTATTTCCTAAATTTCTGCACTACAAGATCGTGTCATACGGAGTATGAAGGGTGTATTTCTAGTGTGGCACAAGGAAGTCTCCTGTTGTCCCGGTATTGCAAGACTGTCATGGCTGCTCTTTCAAATGCTATGGATCTTTGGCAAAAAACTATTAGGATGTCAGTTTATGCTGATGGTACCTGTCTTTAGGTATCAGGATTGATGGTTACCACACATGGCTAAAGGGGCAGGTTCCTCTTAACTTTGGCAGAAAAATTGTTTTTTAATCTCCCCTGGGGCAAAAGCTGGAAGCTACATGGTTGCAGGTGAAATTCGTGACACCCAATCCGATGTGCTAACAGTGCTTGCTTTTCACTCAAAACGGTGATAAGCTGTTGACTATGCTACAGTGTCACCATTGCAAATAATGTACTTAATTGTGTAACAAGGCTTGCATTGAAATAACCACTTTAAGTTCCTGCTAAGGTCAGAAAATTCTGGCAGAACCAATCTCACCATGACTGCTAATGTTAATGCAATTAGTGTTCAAGCAATGTAGTGAACCACCGTAATGCTGCAGGTACCCTTAGTTAGAAACTGTGGTCTTCGTCCTGAGATTTCCATTGCGTCTGCTATATGCGACATATGCTGTATCCAGTATCGGCCCACTTTGATATGCCATGGTCGGCTTGACGGCATAACGAACGCAGTGATGAGGATGAAATGAAGAAGAAATAACGTCGATGACAAGTCAACACCATGACAACAATGGGGTTAAGATTCTGAAATGAAGACTGGTATAACGACGACAGCGTGACGACAATGCCATGAGAACAAATGGATGAAAAGTATGACAACACTGGTTTGACGACGGCTCTGTGATGACAATGATATGAAGAGAATCGAATGACGAAGCTAGAATGATGCCGATGTGACGACCATGACTGCATCACGACAACAGTATAATAAATGCATGATGATTGTAAGGCAATAATGGCATGACAACAGCAGTAAAATGAAGATTGAATGATGACAGTCTATTATGATGGAAAGACAAAAGGAATGTCTATTGAAAGACTGAGGCAGTATTACAATGCCGTTATGACATTGGAATGACAATTCTGAAATGATGACACTGATACGACAACATACAGATAATTGGATGACAATGACTATATGACGACGATGACGTGACAACGTAGGCATGATGGAAGTCTGATGACGAAGCTGTAATGGAATCTATGAAAGAACCATGATGGCATCACTGCAACAAACAAATTCCTAATAGTGTAAGCTGTTAGACAATTTTCCAGTCTAGATTTTATCCATTCCCTTTCGTGCTCCAGTGGACTGAGTGATCATGGTCTCTTGTTCTTTGACCTAATCATTGAAATCGCCACTCACCAGCCATCTGTCAAATACATCCGGGATTACCGTAAGGCTGACTTCGCGAGCATTAACTCCGATCTCGAACAATTTTTCGCCACCTTTCTCCTATCTACGCCCATGAGATTCGTGAATGGGAACTGGTGTCTTTTTAAACACCAACTCTTATCACTCACTGACAATTATGTCTCTGATTTGCATCTGTAGCAATGCTACAAAACCATGGTATTCGAATGCACTTTGTGAACTATCACGCAAAAAAAAACACCTCTTCCGTAATGCCAAGAATTCCGCATCTGTGAAATGGGGTAAATACTTCACCAGCCTTTGCAAATACACTCGGTTATTACGGTCATCCAAAAGGAAATTCTACAATCATGATCTCCTAGACATCATGTGTGTTAACCCCAAGAACTTTTGGGAAACGCCAATAGAAAACAGATCGCACAACATATCTTTGAAGAGAGAAGATGGCACACATGTACTGCTTTCCGAGCGTTCCGATACAATGAATTCCTATTTAACCTCAGTTTTTACACATGAGCCAGCGGAAAACATTATTATTTTACCGAAACTAAATTTTACTTCTATGCCGCCTGTTACCATTACATCCGAGGAAATTTCAAAGCTCATCGAGAATCTCAAGCCATCGACTTCACACGGACCTGACAACATTCCTGCAAAGATAATCAAAGGAATGAAACAATTCACAAGTAAAATCCTGCAACTTATCTTTGTCAAATCTCTCAACACTGGTAAAATTCTGGACGACTGTCATCAAGCAAAGTTGTGCCTGTGTTTAAGACCGTACTGTCTCGTCGAATTATCGCCCCATTACATTACCATGCATCGCGTGCAAACTTTTTGAGCATATCCTCTACTCCCATATTGTGAATCACCTCGATCAAAACGCTATCTTTTTTTACAAACAGCAACGTTTCAGGGCTGGCTTCTCATGCGAAATGCAACTTTTTAAGTTTATAACCGATATTCACCTAAATCTAGATTCTTTGTTTCAAACAAACGTCACTTATTTAGATTTCTCAAAAGCATTTATATGCGTTATTCAACAACGTCTCATCTGTAAACTGCAATGCCTGTCACTCGATCCTCTCGTCTTATACTGGATTCGCTGCTTTTTAACTACTCACTCACAGTTCACCGTCATTGCCAGTCGTGCATCTGAAACTACTGCAGTCATCTCTGGAATGCCCTAGGGTTCTGTTCTTACTCCGTTTCTCTTCCTAATTTTCATCAATGACCTGCCATCTGGGATTTTGTCACCTGTCCACCTTTTTGTGGATGATTGTGTCGTTTATCGCCGCATCTCTGATAACACTGACCAGGAATCACTACAAGATGACTTAAATTGAATCCAGAAATGGTGCTCCGACTGGCTCATGCAGGTTAATATTTCGAAATGTAAATGCATGCACATGTCACGTAAACGGTCCATTACCCATTTCCTGTACTCCATGAACTCGATGGCGCTGTCACTGACAAATTCATACAGGTACCTCGGTGTCGAAATAACAAATTAACTTGGGCAGACCATATCCGCAAACTTTGTGTTAGTACCTCTAGAACACTTGGCTTTATCCGAAGATCACTTGCTATGTCACCACCATCTATCCGACAACTGGCATACAAAACTTACATTCGCACAAAAATGGAATATGCCTCAGCAATATGGAACCCTCACCAGGCCTACTCGATCCATTCGCTCGAAGCCATCCAAAATAGGACAGCTCGCTTCATAACCTCTCGGTATACACCTCGGCTCAGCGGTACTAGTATGAAATCATCTCTCGGCCTGGAACCTTTAGTGCTCTGCCGAAAAATTGCAATGCTTTGTCTCCTCCACACATTATATTTTAACTTTCATACTTTACACAAAAACTTGTTGCATGCTCCTTTACGCACATCTCACCATTTAGTGAACTCCCTCAGCATTTAACATTTGCACGGCTCATCTAATGCCTTCAACATATCTTTCCCTCCCATTGCCATAGACGCTCGTAGAGGCCTTTTGAAAAGATGGCGCAAACAAAAACATAATAGGAAACTAAAATTGCGCATAGCTGCTCTTACACAACAGGCGGAAGAATACGCTACTGTCTTGGTGCGCCGAAACTGGCAACAAATGTGCGCCAGCCTGAGCATAGGGCTCAGCTCGTCTAAAACGTGGACAATCCTAAAACACCTACTGGACCCAACCAAAAGCAAGCAACAAACCTCACACACAATCAGACGCATCCTTCGCAACCAACTGGGGTCGGATGAAGATATTCTGCGAGAGCTAGAGGCAAAATACATCGCGATCACACACGGAAACAAACATCTATACCAAATTATAGTGGGAAGCCAAATGAAGACCTAGATCGCCCATTTGAAATCACGGAAGTCTGGACAGCGCTTCACTCCCTAACTCGAAACACAACACCCGGACAAGATGGGCTCACACACAAAATGCTGAGAAACCTGGACGACAACTCAATAGAAGCCCTAACGACTTTCTTTAATACCCATTGGGAAGCGGGAACACTACCAAATGAATAGAAACACGCGCACATAGTACTCATACCGCAACCGGGCAGGCCTCCAGGTCTCACCAACATGCGACCCATATCCCTGACGTCGTGCCTGGCGAAGCTTTTCGAAAACGCTGTGCTCAATTGCCTGAGGCCTCACGTGAACGACACGGGTTTCTTTCCTGACACGATGTACAGCTTCAGGCCGCATTTGTCGACTCAAGACATACTACTCCAATTGAAGGAAGAAGTACTGGACCATGTCACCACACATGTAAAATGCATACTCGCGCTGGACCTTAAAGGCGCATTTGATAACGTAGCTCATGAGGCCATCCTAACAAACTTATCACAACTAAATTGCGGCGAACGAATCTACAACTACATTCGAGCATTCTTAACGGACCGCACGGCAATGGTAGGCGTGGATACCCTCAGAACAAAAGAGAAAAAGGTTCCAAATAGAGGCACTCCTCAGGGATCAATCTTACCGCCTTTTCTCTTCAACGTCGCCATGAAAAACCTCCCAGAGCATCTAGAGAAGATTCTGCGCCTTCGTCACGCAATATATGCGGATGACATTACCATTTGGACAACTCGAGGCTCGAATGAAGAACAGCAGAACGCCCTGCAAGCGGCGGCCAGACGCTGTCACCGAATACGCCAAAGAGTGCAACCTGGAATGCTCCCCAGAAAAATCCGAGCTCCTCGTTCTCAAAAAGAAATCAAGAAGAAAAAGCACAGAGAGAGAGGCCATAGAAATACACCTAAACCAAAAACCTATACCTAGAGTCCAAACACTCCGCATATTAGGTGTTTCCATGCAAAATAGTGGTCACAATAACCACACTGTAAACGCACTAAAACAAACTGCCTACAGCATAGCTCGCATGATTAATAGAGTTGCCAGTCGCAGACATGGCATGAAGGAAGAAGACTTATTACGCTTGACTCAGGCCCTTAGCGTCAGTAGAGTCACGTACGCGACACCTTATCTGAACTTAACATCAACAGAAAAAGCCCAAATAAATGTGTTACTGCGGAAAGCGTACAAACAAGCCCTCGGCCTTCCTCCAGGCACCGGAACAACGAAACTTCTATCCCTGGGCATTCACAACACGTTAGAAGAACTAATTGAAGCACACCGACATGCGCAAATCACGCGCCTCAACCTCACTAGAACGGGCAGAGCAACACTTCGAAGGTTGCAATACCCCGTGGCGACAACCAACAATCAAGAAGTACTCCGCAAGTCCCTACACGAGCAAATAATGATGGCGCCTGTTCCGCGTAACATGCACCCGGAATATCACTTGGGCAGGAGAATGGCACGAGCGATAACAATAGAAAGGAGATACGGCACTCTCTCCACTGCTCGCTGGACAGATGCGGCCATGTACCCGAATGGAGAGGGCATGGTAATCAGCGTGGCTGGACACAAACAGCAAGAACTGGTATCTGCCTCGGTTCGTACGCAGAACGTCGCCGCAGCAGAAGAGGCCGCTATTGCCCTCGCCATCTCGGCATCGAGACAAAACGAAGAACTATATATTCTTACAGACTGTCAGTCAGCATGTCGAGACTACGCGAATGGCCATCTACATAAAATCGCATGCGATATTCTACATCACCTCAACAAAATACCCCGCACCACGATAATTTGGACACCGGGACATGAAGGCGTCAGCGGAAACCATCGTGCACACACGAGAGCCCGAGGACACTGCAACCGGGCACTGCAAGAGACGCCAGAAGACCCAAGTCCAGAGACACTACATACTTACTACGATATACTGCAGCACTACCGCCTTTCGAGAAGAACGATGCTGCCACCCCACCCATCCCTCACCAGAGCTGAAGCCACGACCTGGAGGCAACTCCAGACCAACACCTATCCTCACCTCACGCTCCTTCACGCGATGTACCCCACCCTTTATCAGCCCCTTTGTCCTTTCTGTACAGAGCGAGCTACCCTCTACCACACCACATGGGCATGCCAAAATATCCCCAATAACTCCCCAAATCGAAATGCAACGCACGAGCAGTGGGAGATGGTGCTGACCAGCTCGGCACTGGAGGATCAGCGAAAGCTTATCGCCAGAGCCGAGAGTGCTGCCACCACCGCTGGGGCCCTGGACTGAAGGCTCCACCCACCACGGAGATCGACGCTTCTCCGTGCCTCATCAAAATAAAGTTTTGTCTCTCTCTCTCCCATCGCCATGGAAGAATGGAACAATCTTCCCGAAAGAATTGTTACCGAATCTAATCCCTCCAGATTTAGGCAGCTACTAATTGACCGTTTGACCACACAATAGTTACTTTCCTCATGCTCCTCTCCCAGCAATATAACCTGCTTATAATATTGCGCCGTCTCCTCTCTGCTTTGCTATCTTTCGCCACTTTGTTTGCTCACATGTCATCTTGCCCGCACAGCTGAAATTATACTTCTTTATACCGGTACGTTTCTTGTCATATTTTGCTTTGTACTGATTGAATTTTTTTTATTATGCTGTTTTTCATCTCCTTTCCAACATCTATGTATGACCACCTCACACCTATGCCGATTTTGGCCACTCAGCTGAAATTTTTACGTTTATATAGTGATGCTTTGCTTGTCATACTTACGCTTTTTATTGCTATTATGCTGTTTCTCACATTCTGTTTTTCGGTGCCTATGTGTGACCGCTTCACACTCCTGTCTCCCCCCCCCCTTATGTTATTCCCTGACAGGACCTTTAAGGGTACAATAAAAGATGATGATTATGATAGAACAGCTTTCAATCTACTCATTAAAAGCTAAGCCAGAGGGTGTCCTTCAGGCCCAAGAGTTGCTATGTGTGTCAAGAAGGTTTCCACAGTATTGCATGACGCTCGTAGCTTGTTCTTCACAATTGAGCAGCTCTCAACCTTGCTGTAGCTTTCAGAATAGTTTGGTTTCACTCCCCATACCCCCAAGAATTGTTTAAATTCAGTAGAACTAAACTAAGCTTGGTTGTCCAACTGAAGCACATTTGAGATGCCAAAACAAGTAAACAGTTAAAGAATTCGAAGATATTGTTGTATGCGTTGCTTGGAGCTTGTGCAGCTTCAAGCACAGAAATGTAGGGTTCATAATGTTGCTAATCCACAGTTTCATACTTTCCCATGTGTCTGCTGTCATGCAGTGAGACCAGAAGAACACTCGCATCTGCTCCTGTATTGACCTTGAACGAGATTGGACACCTGTCTACCAATGCTATAACATAGGCTAGCTTGCTTTGGAAAATATTCCTCATGGGCTGTTCAGTGCTTACTCATTTTATCTGCAAGCTGCATCATGTTGTGGCGTTCCGACTTGCAGACTGTTTTAGCGCCCCAACTTCCCACAATTGTTGTAGTGTTCACCTTAAGCTAGATGCCGATTTTTGAATTGCACTGGGCTACAGCTCCACCATAGACATGTATGATTGACAATGTCAGGATACTGTGTGTTGATTTTCCAGAGTTTCATGATTTGTTTCCATGTGCTTGGTGCCCCCTTGATCACTTGAGCATAGGTGACTTCAATATTTCTAGTAGCTGACATGGCCAGCCATAGCTCTTTGTTCCTTCATAACTTCCAAGTTTCTGAAAATGTTATAGCGGGCTGCATTATGTAAGTTTGCAATCTATCTACAACTTTATCGCTCAGCATGCTGTCTGAAAGTCTTACTACCAAGCGATCATGAATGAGGCCACCTTTTAGAGAACCATGGTCACATATTTTCGCAAACCCCCCTCCCCTTGTGCAGGTTGATAAGAAATGATTATGCTTTTTTTTCCATTTACTGACGCTTAGCTTGGCCCTTTCAGAGATGAAATTAGTATAGAGAAAAAAGTGCCCTGCAAACTTGTCTTTTGCAATGCTGTAGGTTTGTAATTGCTATGGTTGCGAAAGTGCAGCTTTCTGGAAACTCAGTGGCAAATATATAAAAAAAATTACCTGTGGTAATGTGTTATTGCTGCTGCCAGTGCTGAAATGAAAGATTCTTTCTCAGTGACCATGGCAAATTGGTCTTCCGTATATGTTTGCAGGCTGGAAGGTTATCACTTAGGAGACCAAATTACCACTGCCCCAATGTTGCGTAACTGAGGTAACCAATGGATCATGTGGCAACAGGACAGTTATTTATTGTGGTTCAAGAATTTGCAAGCCCTAAAATGGCTCTGGCTTCAACCAGTAGTTCAAGAGTGCCAATACTCATTGCTAGCAACCCTGTTAAAGACAGTGACAGGCATACATTGCTCTGCTTGCATGTCCTCGTATGACAGCCTGAACCAGACCACTATCACCTGTTAATATTGTGAAAATACAGTGTGCACACAGCAGTGAATTCCAACTTCTCATTAGTATAATTTTTCTCTGAAAGTGCTCTTCACTATTTCTATTGCAAAAAAGCTCCCCACTGACTTAACATAGTGCACAGTCTTGTTTACTCAAGAAACCAGGCACAAATTTTCAGTGGGCGATAACATCCTTGGTTTTCTTCATAGAATTTTACTGAGGTATTGAATTTACTGAGGTTTCTCAGATGGTCGGGAGTGGGCACGGAAGCAGGCCTACCAGAAAGGCTGCAAATCTGCGTTTCTTTTCTGTGCAGGTTCTGATAGCGACACTTGCAATGTGGCAATCTCTGACAGTGGGTCACATGGTGCCTGTACTGGTGGCATCACGGGCGCCTCGCGCGCAATTTCATGATTTTGCGCAACCACTGAACATGCGCCTGTCAACACCGTCTGACCATGGATAGATCGCCCCGCCGAAGATGCACAAGCTGCCTTCGATGCAACTCATCTATCAGCAGCCAGCCCAGTCGATGACATCATTTTCTGCCAAGCTTTTAAATGACCAGCACATCTGCTTCAGCTTCAGTGGGCACGAGAGCAGTCCCACCAGAATGGCTGCAAATCTGCATTTCTTCTCTGTGCAGGTGTGTAACAAGTTTTCCTTGCATGCTAAGAAATCGGATGATCGATGTTTACTGCTTCTCCCGTGCCCACGAGTGCTCTGCGAGACTGTTTGTGAGTGTTTTTGTATGTTAATCTTCTTCTTGTGCTTGGGAGATGTAGAAGCGAACCCGGGGCCTGGTAGATGCTCTAATGACCCTGCTGAGCAAATGAGCATTTTATTTCATTTGCTCAAAGACATGCGCGAACAGGCCATACAGAGTTCCAAAGCCCAGGCCGATCTGGCTTCTAAGGTCAAAGCTATCAAAAATGCACAGAAAAACTTGGACTAAAAGATTAGTGGCATCCAGCAGAGACTCAAAACTTTGGAAGATAAGTCTGAGAGGCTGGACAGCTACTGACAAAGTGGCATCCATGGAAAACACAGTAAGCAACTGTCACATCGGGATGCCTCCCTGCAGTCACGTTTCAACAATTCTGAAGATAGGTCGCGGCGGGACAATTTAATTCTTTATGGTCTTTCAGACAGCAAAGAGACCTGGGACGAAACTGAATCTAAGTTAACAAGTGTACTTACGACTGCAATTGACGCGCTCCCGGCGGAATGAATTCAGCATGCCCATCGCCTAAGCCAATTTCCATCGAGTAAGTGTCGCCTGGTAATAGCTAAATTTGTAAAGTTCAAAACAAAACAAAAAGTTTTCTCCTGTCGCAACCACCTAAAAGAACAGACCATCACCATAGCCAAAGACTTCTGTGCCTTAACCTATACTGCTTGCAAAAAACTACTTGAATTTCGCAAAGCTCAACCAAACGCACTGCAATACCACCTTCGATACAACAAGTTATACATGAACAATAAATGTTTTTGCTACAACACGCAGACAGACAAAATTTAAGAGGTTAAGCTGCAGCGCTTTGGCACCACCTCAGGTGATAACACTGCACAAGCCTCTTCAAGATAGGAGATAATGAGGGGTAGTGGCCGTACTTGACAATGCCGCCTAACTGTCCTATTCAATAATATTAGAAGTGTACTTAATAAACGTGACTCACTCTCTTCTGCTATTGACACGTGCTGTGCACATATTATAGCACTTATTGAAACATGGCTTCCAGTCCACGTGAACGACTTCAAACATTTACAGGCCGCTAATCATTTTGCAGTCTATCGCTGTGATTGAACTGAGCATCGAGGAGGCGGCGTTCTTCTGGCTATATCATCCGATATTCCATCTTCTTGCACTCATGTACAAACTAATCTCGAAATCGTATGGGTGGCCACAGTAACTCTTGACCACATAAAAGTTATCTTCAGCGTACGTTATTGTGCTACTTCCGCTACAGCTATATTCCTGTGATGTTTTTGTCACCGATCTCGGGGGCGTGCGGGTGGTAAAAGAGATGGAGAAGGAAGACGGATGGCAACACAGCAAACAGATTTTTTAATAGCACGCAAACTCGAGACTCAAACTAAAAAAAAACAAGCACATTAAAACACACTGCGGGAACAATACTAATAAAAATACAAACTAGAGATTAATGTATTAAGCATGTTCCGATTTACGCCTACGCTTGTCTGTGGCGTCTAGTACTCCAAAGTCGGGCAACCCTGTCTTATCGCTCAGACGCACGCCTGAAACGCTACAAAGAGTCACCTTGCTACACCCGTCGTTCAACGTGTGTTCCGGCTTGTCGGCTTTTTCCCCAGCAGTTGGTGCTCTCGTTGATGCTGTAGTCGCCTTGCCGTCGTAGCGTCGTCTCTTTTATCGGTGGTCAGCTCGTCGGTACTTCATCGGTGATGAGCTCGTCAGTAATTCTTCAGTGACGGCGCTCGGCGTTGCTTAGGCCCACCTGGATAGGCCTAGCGTCGGGATGCGTCGCAACTTCTTCATGAGTGCCGACGTGGCGTCCCGAGGAGAATCGAATGTGCCGGTCTGCTGCAGAAGGGGGATCCTCTCTGGGGTGCCCGGTCCTGCCGTGAGAGACTGCAACCAGTCCAGGAGCCTCGCTCGAACTTGCCAAGGTCGACGGCCACACCTTGGACGGCCAATGTCATGGACTCAGCCAGACCCCCAAGTCTCCCGTCGCCAGAGCGGAGCTGGCGATGCGACCTTCCTGATCCGGAGCCACGTCGATAATCCCCGGACAGCGCTGTTCATCCCTCGATTACGCCTCCACTCACGCGCCTCAAGAGCTCGTGCCGTTCCGAACACTGTGCTTCACGTGCTCTTCTTCTTTTTCGTGCTGCAGGCAGCCTCTTACATACGACACAACAGGACACTTATCCTGTCCTTTACCACATCCTTGTCGATCCTGTTCTATCCTGTCAGTGTCGTTTGTCTTGTCTATCCTGGACAACATTAGGGTTACATAAGCAGCAGTTGCTGGGAGGCGCGAGAAGCAGTCAGGGATCATTGAATGCTATCGCGTTCCACTCTTAAAGGCGAAGCTTAAGCGTCCTTCACTTTATAACTCCCCTTAAAGGTGTCAAAGTAGAAAAAGTATATATAAAAGAACACGTGTCATATAGTAAAATATGACTGATGTATGTATGTATGTATATAAATATACATATATATATATACCCCCTCAACATGAATGGACAAAAAACTTGCAGTAGTGCAAGTAGTGCAAAGCCAATTGGGAATATTTAGAAGTGCTATAGAAAACAAACCAATGCCAATCTTTCAAAGCTACTGTCACTCGCAATAAATCCTGCATGTTCATGGCATCCAGTCCTAACATGGACCCGAGCTTTTAGCATATCTATTTCGTACACCGAAAAATGCATTGCTGCTTGAATCGGAACTCGCAAGTGATGCATGTTTTTGCGTGTACATGTATGAACACACCAAGAAGGTTTAGTTACAATTTTCTGCTTCATCATTGTGAAGCTAATGAAGTGCAAGTAACATAGAACAATTCTGCATGTTTATTTATTTTGTCAGCAGCTGGAACAAATATAAATTTATCAGACAGAAATAAGAAAAGAAAATAATGCTGTGAATAGTTAAAAGGCAGGTAATATGTAATATAATGAACAATTGCCAAACTTTATGACTGAAAGCCGGTGCTAATGACTGCCCACCGAATCTCCATATGGATTAAATATCACCGTAGCAGTCGTACAGTTGACTGGGGGCAATTTGAACACCTAGAGAACAGAGATATTCATCGGAATGATCAAACGGTTAACAGAGTAGTCAGTACAAGACACACAAACATGCAGGAACACATGCACGCACATGCACTCACACCCACATACGCATGTGCACATTAAAATTAGTAAAAATCTTGAGGACATGACAGAAAAAAGGGGGTATAGCACACATTTAAAAAAAAGTTTGCCCTTAGCAGACATTTTTTTATTAATAAAAAATTATGGGGTTTTACATGCCAAAACCACAATACGATTATGAGGCATGCCGTAGTGGGGGACTCCGGAATAATTTGGACCACCTGGGGTTCTTTAACGTGCACCTAAATCAAAGTACACTGGTGTTTTCGCATTTCGCCCCCATCGAAATGCGGCCGCCATGGCCGGGATTCGATCACGGGACCTCGTGCTTAGCAGCCCAACACCATAGCCACTAAGTAACCACGGCGGGTATTTTTTGAAATGCATATGCATTTTATTTACAATGATTTACCTTTTTAGACACAGAATTTATGCAGCAGCAAACTTGGAATAGCATAAAAAGTAATACATACTTTATCGATCACGACTGCTTTTTCAGTGACATTGCTCTTGCCGATTTGGCCTACTGCAGAAACTTGTCCTAATAAACCCGTTCAAAGCAAATACTCTACTGCCATAACGTTTCTTGTGCTGCCTCAAAAGGATGGCACAGGTACCGTCACAATTAACTTTTTCTGTGCATTTTTTGCCATCTTGCCTTGCCCTATCTTTCAACAACTCTAAAGCTTTTCCTTGAATATCCTTGAACAGAATAAATTTTTTTCGCAATACTTGGTGCAACATTTGTAAGAACGTAGAACGTAGGTAGGTAGGTAGGTACGTAAAGTTTATTAGAAAAATAATGTGAGTTTTAAGTTGCCCTTAAAGGGCAGGACAAACTGAAATGCGCTTCGTCATACTGCCAAGCAGTAAACTCCACCGCTAGCAAACACATTCTCTCCTTTTGCCTTGACTAGCATCTGCAAGACACATCCCTTCCCTGCCCTCTCTCTTAATGGAGCTGAGGGACTGCGTCACGTCTAGATCACAAGCTCAATCCGCCTCCTCTTTTACGCACAAGCGTAGATGCCCCAAAAAGGGGGGAACAGTGGGGAGGCGCCCCACCCCGCCCCCCCACCCTTCCGCCCTTTTTGTCTGTCAAAAACAGGTGCCCTGTCAAGTGTCTCTCCACCTTCCACTCTCTCCACCTTCCTCCTTTCTAACAATGGACCTTTTAAAAGCTGCACACCACCATCTCCGAAGAATACCCCCTGAAGAAGGAGCTGAATGGGCCCTGAAACGTCAGACTAATAAATTCCCTTATTTGGTTGGAGTCACTCTCCAAGTCTTAAGATTTAATTCTGTTTCTGTTTGTAGATATGTACTCTCCATGGCCAGAAATAAATGTGGAGTTGTTTTAATTTTCTTTCGTGTGGAACTGTGTTTGGGCAATACAAAATAAAGATACACAATGTTTATGCGGAAGTGGAAACATAGTTAAATAACAGAAAAAAAGAAAACAAAACTTGCGTATAAAAGCTACAGCATGGAAACAGTCGTCACTGCAAAGGGTCAGAAAATATATAAAATTGTTGATGTTATGTAGGAAAGTATCCATGGTAAGTCAACACAGCATCATGCAACACGTTCCATTCTGCAATACATTGCTGCCCTTGTGACATAAGGAGGTGATGCCTTTGTTACCTTTGGCAGAAAGGAGACCATTCCCATATCTATCTCTAGAATCTACTTACGCCCACAAATGCATGTGCTCTATGCAGCAATGGTGCCATTTATTCCACATACCCACAAATGCCTTCAACATGTACTAATGGATGCAGTAGGATCCAGTCAATGCTTACTTTGCATAGTGAAAAAGGCTCCCTTATATTGGGGGGAAGGGGGGGGGGGGCGGACACTGCCTTCTTTTACCAAGTTGTACATCAAGCCCACAAAAGAGAAAACAATGCAGACCAGCACAAGCAACATGCTATTTACCTTGGGTACTGTGCGGATGATGTTCTCAAACCACATGTCTACATTGCGGCTGATCCGGTCTGCTATGGATTGGCTTGTGGCGAGTGCTGACTCCACCGTGCATTCCATATCTTCGACCAGCAACTCAAAGTACCTGCGTTCAACAGCAGTGAGGAGGTGGGGCAGGAACATCACATTTTTTTTCCCAGCTACAGCTGCTAGTTACATTTCTTTCTTATGTCTATCATCATCATCAGCCCATATTTATGTCCACTGCAGGACGAAGCGCTCACCCTGTGATCTCCAATTACCCCTGTCTTGCGCTAGCTGATTCCAACTTGCGCTTGCAAATTTCTTCACTTCGTCACCCACCTAGTTTTCTGCTGTCCTCGACTGCGCTTCTCTTCTCTTGGTATCCATTCTGTAACTCTATTGGTCCACCGGTTATCCATCCTACGCATTACATGGCCTTCCAGCTCCATTTCTTCTACTTAATGTCAACTAGAATACCGGCTACACCGGTTTTTTCTCCGATCCACACCGCTCTCTTCCCGTCTCTTAACGTTAGGCCTAACATTTTTCGTTCCCTCGCTCTTTGTGCAGTCCTTAACTTGTTCTCGAGCTTCTGTGTTAACTTCCATGTTTCTGCCCCATATGTTAGCACTGGTAGAATGCAATCATTGTACACTTTCCTTTTCAACGACAGTGGTAAGCTCCCAGTCAGGACTTGGCAATGCTTGCCGAATGCACTCCAACTCAATTTTATTCTTCTATAAATTTCTTTCTCATGATCAGGGTCTCCTGTGAGTAAATTTCAGGGTGTCTACCAAATTACTTTTTCCAAATTCTCTGACCTCTCCAGGTTTTCCTGATAATTCTAAGTGCATTCCCTGACCGGTCTCATGCAGCCGAGGAGAGCATTCAGAAATCACCATGCTAGAGATAAAAGTTGTGAGCAGCATTCTTCTTTCTGGGGTTTTACATGCCAAAACCAGTTGTGATTATGAGGCACACCATAGTGGAGGGCTCGGGATTAATTTTGACCACCTGGGGTTCTTTAATGTGCACTACAATGCAAGCACACGGGCGTTTGTTGCTTTTCACCTGTTAGCGGCATTAGAACTGGCTGCTCAACTGCGCTTGGATGCAAGCATTGGCGTTACTGACATAGAAAGAGCAAGAGTGAAAGCTATGAGTTTTTGCACACGTCATGAATCAAACAAACCCCTGCTATTATTAACCACCAATAACCTGCTATCAACAAACAGGCTAGTAAAATTGTAACCTACCATTTGTGTTTGTGAAACATGTCCCTGCATTCATGAAGATCTTACCAGTGACCTCATTTTATGGGCTGATATCGGTAGCCACAAGCCTGCTTAGCAAGATTTCAGAATAAGGGCCGCACCGCATCAAAACTGTGAAAATAAAGTGCAGCCCTTATACAAGTCTACACGGTATATGCTGCGAAAGAATACCACAATGTCCCATTGTGTCCCGTTTTAAATGCACCACTCACAACTTGCAATCCATAGCTCCCTGTGTCCAGAATATTTCACTCGCTTCCCATGCAGCAAGCTCCTCCTTCAGGCACCTCAACAACTTCAAATTAATGTTCAGGCCATAGGAATGTTGCCTGCTCATTCTTGTAAATGGTTTTCTGAATGCAGCTGCTAAATCTTCTGCACAAGTATGGCATAAAAACCATGACGTCAGGTAGCAGGTTTCACATTGGCATCAGCTGGGTGTGCCAGATCTTGACTAATACATCCATTTGCTCCTTTTGTGCAAATTTGTTCAGGGACTCGTCAAAAGCCACAACCACGTGTGACACAACATCAAGCTTCAGCAGCAGCCTGTTTTGGACGTACAGGGCAATACCGGGACAAATTTTATAGCTAACTTTGTCATTACCAAGTTGAATTTTCTTTGCGATGTTGCATGTGGGACACATCAGGGGAAAAGTGTTTTAAAACTATTTTACAGCTAGGTCTCGCAGGCACGAAGAAAGGAAAGCAGATTTTTATATTATTTTTTCCACCCCGGAGGAAGGTTCCTGTGCCAGTGAGTGTCATAGCGGTGTTAGTCTGGTCCCCGATTTAACATTTGATACGAATGCGCAAACACTGGCCTAACAGGAATGCTTTTGAGTCAAGCTAAGACATGCAAACGCTCTATCAGCACGAGTTGAATTGCGTTATCGTTGCATTTGATGTATGATGTCCAGAAGCAATTGTTGTGCCTTGCACTCTTCGTACACTTTTGCTGCACCGTTCATTGTGGTTGAAGCTAAGGGAGTGACTTTATCAGCTTTGATCTAGGGTTAAGGTTGTTTCCATCGACCTTCGCATAGACTTCAGTCTGTCAATTTCCATGACCTGGCCAGGTTTTTAACAATTTTCCTGACAATTCCCTGACTTTTCCAGAAGGGTCGAAGTTCCCTTACAATTCCAGGTTTTCCAGGTTGGTAGACACCCTGGTAATTGACCTACCTAAACATACTCCTTTATAGATTCTAGAGACTGACTGGCGATTCTGAATTCTTGTACCCTTGCCTATATGTCTATATGAGTATGTAAAGCCTCATAAAGTTGTTGGCGCAGGGAGGGAAGGAGCTATATTTCAAGTCATCTTTGCGGCAAACTACACGAGAATTGTATGCATGTGCAATGACTTGAATTATGTCTGCGTACACTGGTCTGCGTACACTGGATTAGATAAGTTATGGGGTTTGACGTGCCAAAACCACGATCTGATTATGAGGCATGCCGTAGTGGGGGACTCCGGAAATTTGGACCACCTGGGATTCTTTGACGTGCACCTAAATCTAAGTACACGGGTGTTTTCGCATTTCGCCCCCATCGAAATGTGGCCGCCGTGGCTGAGATTCGATCACGCGCCCTCGTGCTCAGCAGCCCAACACCATAGCCAATGAGCTGGATATAAGATAGCGACAAAAGGTAGAAGAAGGTATGAATATGTCATTAAATGCAAATACATTTCTATGCACCATGCTGGCTAAGACACAAAAGCAGAGAACATCAGAAAAACGAAGAAAATAAAAAAGAGCAGTAAAATTAGGCACATGCTGGGAAGAATCAAGGAATGAAATAAATACAAAAGAAGGCTTCCTCAAGCAAATGATTATGAAGGTTTCGGTGAATTAATACCGAGATGGTTGCAGATGCAGGCAAATCTTTTTATTGAACAAAACAGGTGTACTGCTTAGGACGAGAAGCAGAGTTAAGACTGGATGGTGAGGGCACACCAGACAAGGTGCTACAACCGTCGTGCTCTCAGCGTCCCGTCTTAAGTGCTGTTTGTTCTTGTTGATGTACCAGCCAGCTCAGTTTAGCCCTCTCCCAAGGTGCATTGAAATTTTATCTTGCAAAGATACTTCGAACAAGAATAAACGGTGTGACCTTCGGCTGCAACTTATAGGTCATCTTTATATTCCTTCTAAGTAAAATAACCCTCTTTTTCTGAATAAATTCTGAAACGTTTCTGAAAGGGCAATGTTCAATAACAACCTACGTTGCTCCTTTGGCCACCTTCACCATCCTTCTTAAATGGCCACCAAAGCTGCTCAACACTATTCTGCAACAAGTCCACCAAATCAATCCAGCAGTAAGAAGCTAAAGGGTTGCTTTAGTAGTGACCAGTGGCTAAGGAAGCACAACCTCCACAAAGGAATAAGTCTCGCACGTCTACTTCTCGAAAGGCGATTGCTCGCTCATTTCTGTTAATGTCCTTGCCAACAAACACTGCACGGAGCAGTCTAAGGCTTATTGCACATATTTTCCCAGCTATCATGTCACTGCTTCACATTATGGGTGAAAGGCAATTTTTTTTATTCCCAAGCGGAACACGGGCAAGATTAAAATTAATTTGAGGACACAGACCTGCAAAAACAATTAAATGTTTATGAAAAATACCGTGATCAGCTGGGGCTCTGCTTTAATTTTAAACACCCAGCATTCTTTAAAGGGATACTGAATTGAATTGAATTCTGAGTTTTATGTACCAAAACCACAATTTGATTAGGAGGCATGCCGTGGTGGGGGGAACTCCGCACTAATTTTGACCACCAGGGGATCTTTAATGTGCTCCTAATGCACGGGACAAGGGCATTTTTGCATTTCGCCCCTATCAAAATTCGGAGGCAGGGACTCGATCCCACAACCTCGTGTGTAGCAGTGCAACACCATAGCGACTAAGTTAACAGGTTCTTTAAACGGATACTAAAAAGAAACACTGAATCAGCTTAGATTAGTATTCTTTCAAAATGATATCTTCGTTCATTTTACGGTAATAGGTTACTTATTAGAAGCAATACCGAAGGTCAAAGTTCCACTTCTTTAATTCGCCACAGCTGCAGTGCCTCTGTCACAGATTTCGAAGTATTTTCTCGTATTTTGACCGGTAAAAAAAAAAGCCTCAGCAAAATTTTTGAGACTTTTTTAAGTTCAGCCTTCGGCTGAGTTAGAGTAACTGTTTAGTCTTGATATAACAGACATGGATATACTAATGAAGTAAATATGAATTGTTTATTGCCAATATCAAAGTAGAATAAAGATACGCTTATGTATTATTAGAAGAGGGGTGCAAATTAACACATACACAGACAAAGTAGATAGGCACTTGTCTTGCAATTTCATTTGCATAAGTTAATATGCCCAACAAGAAGTGCCCGTACAGTTATGAGGAATATCAGATAGAACAAAGGTATACTCATTATGACTTTGTTGTGGCGATGCTTGAGTGCACAATGTAGTCGGTGAAAGATTAGCCATAACACGGCCTGAGCAAACATCAAAATCCATGACATCACGGCAAGCTGGCGCGGTTAACTTCAAGGCGGTGCTGCCACCGTTCTTTAGTTTTTGCATTTTCTCCCGACTTACTGAGCCGCCTCTCACTGTAACAGTGGCCTTTTATCGGTATTATGAAGCATATTTACCAATAAAGCTCAACTTGGTTTGCTATTAGAGCCCCTTTAACATGCACCCAAAGCATGGTACACAAACATTTTTGCACTCTACCTCCATCGGAATGCAACCATCAGAATGCTGGCTACAATTTCTCTAGCTTTGGGCTACACCGCCTCGTCTGACCTGGCAACACTGGCAGCTTGCACTCTGTCTTTATTTTAACAATAACCAGTGCCGGCTTTAGTTGAGCAAATGTGCATTGCAGAGAAGCGCACTTGCAAACTATGAATAGGGCTTATATATTGTTTCTTTTATACAAGCCAATCAAAACTTGCAGCATGGCTCTGGACATGAAGGAGACTCTTCAGATCACCGAAGGTAGAGGTGGCAGTCCTGTGGTATCGTAAATATTGCAAACAACTTAAGAGCCTGTCAGTCAGCCTGGTGGTTGAGGGCCATGCAATGATCATGTCGCTGAAAGCTTCCAAGTTGATCCTTCCAAGTGTTCGCTTTTCTTAGAAATGCAGGGGGATGCACTCTTCCCTGCGTTGAGTGGAGGTGGGTTTTGACTGCACGGTCACATTTTGTGTGTACGTGTCAGTGGCAACGGTACCACAAGATTGCCACTGGCACAGCAGCTTTTGATGACGCGAGTCTCCTTTTAGGTGCGAAGCTCCTTGTGAACCTGGGCTGTCGGCGTTTCCTGTCGTAATCGTTGTAGTCGCGGTAAGCAAGTGGCTCGTGCTTGCGCTTGGCACGCGCTCATGCCACTGCTCCTGCGTTCATTGTCTTCCACAGTTGGCTGCATTGCTGCTCATCATTCCAGCGTAGAATTTCACTTCTCTTCTGTCGTCGTAATGGGGAGGCCACATTTACGGGGTTATGAGCCATTGCTTAAGGCAGTATCACACCATTAGCGGTGCATCACTGCATGCTTCGCACCTCCCCAGGTTTCACGTCAGAGGAGCTGCATTTCTGTCAATGGGTCATTTGACACGTACGCATAAAACTTAATTCACCACTCAAACCGAGCCTATGACTTCACTCGTGCTAACTGTAATAACTAATAAAAACTAAAACAGCAAGAAAGGCATCCATAATGACAAAATTTTTTTATGTTGGAAGTCTGCTGCACTTTGCGTGTTTTAAACTGGTTGCATAATTTCTTGTGCTCTCGGAGAACTAAAGTACCATAGCATAATTACTAGGTTGGCAGCTGTCCATCAAAACCTAAATTGGTTTGCACTAGTAAAATAATCTCGGAATTCTTATCTTTGTGACATTTCGTAGAGAAAAGGTTAATTATTACAGAAGGAAGAAGCCAAACTATTCTCTTGAATTTAACATCGAAACCGCAGTGCCTGTACGTCAAGTGCGACATTGTGATTTCCAAGTATTTTCTGTGGCACTTGTGTAAATTTTCCGAGTAGATCAAGATTCTTTCTACGCCTGCGAGGCACTTGCATCCACTATTCCTCAATCTTTCTGCAGCTCAGGTGTAGCTTTGGATCAGCAAATTCATTCTGGAGAGCATGCATGTCTAGGATGTTTCAAGCAAATGCTCTTGTGGGTGCAGGTAAGTCTCTGCTGCTTTCATCGCCAATAGGACATCTGCAGCAAGTACTTCGTTTATGTGCTTGTAAGTGCTGCATGGGTACTGATGGCAACAGTGTTAGAAATTGACCACATAGCCTGCTGGGACTAAGTAAAAGCTGTCCAAAAAAAAAACACCGCATATCCACGGGGTGAATGATGATGAGTGGGCGGAGCTCCGGAGGGAATCATCGGTAAACCGTGAATCTTCCTTGTAATTTGCCCAGTCTCGCCGCACTAAATTGAACGATTGACTTCCACCAATGACACGCGCCACCATATGTGACGTCATTCCTATTTTATAACAGCACCCTTCATTATAATTGCACCATCTCCCGCTTAAGGGGACGCTAGCACAAACGCGTTAGAAACGTGCAGTACTCTCTAGTAAGGGGGAGAGGCCACAGCGTCTTACACCAGCTTCTTACACGGGCCGTAACGCGCTAGCACAAACGCGTTAGAAACGCGCAGTCTTTCGTTAATGTTGGGTATTTATTGTCATCGTGGTGCGTGTGTCCATGTACGCTTCGTGGCGTAGTGGTTAGCGCCGCGCGTTCAGAAGCGAGGGGTCCCTGGTTCGATTCCGCGCTACGGACACAACTTTCGGAATTTTTTTTTTCATAAAAGTAGACGTGGCTACCTACTACGACGACTACTACTACTACTACTACATACTACAGAGGAGGGACAGACCCACACCCTAAGGAGCTTCGCCCCTAAAAACTTATCACATGGCCGCCCCTGTAAAGTTGGATCCCGATTCCTGTGTGAAAATCCCCTATGGGAGGGGAGGGAGGGGGGTTGAACAGGGAAGGAGATAGTCCCATCACTGTCAGGGCAACAGCAGAGAAATCCATCTCGTGCATTGCCCTCCTACCACCTAGGTACCCCAAACTGACATCCCACTACCTTTTAGCGGAGGACGAATAGTGTTGAGTGGAAGTATCCTTCGAGGGATTTGGCAGCCACAACTCCATTTGAGCACTACAAAATGCGAAGCATTGTTGATTGGTAGAAGGGAACTCGTGAACTGTGGTAATTTTCTGAAAGTAAAGAAAGACGGCTCCTGGCGTTTCTGCATTAATTATCAGCAGCTCAAAATAACCAAGGACGTGTACCTTTTTCCACGTATTGACAACGCCCTCGACTGCCTGCATGGTGCGACCTTCTTTTCATCCCTGGACCTTCGATCTGGCTACTGGCACGATCTGGCTACTGGCAAATCGCTGTAGACCTGGATCGCGAGAAGACTGCCTTCGTGACGTCATGCTTTTCAGTCTCTGCAACGCACCAGCCACCTTTGAATGATGGACACACTGCTTCACGGATTTCAATGGTCGACGTGTTTGTTACCTGGACGATGTGATAATTTTCTCCCCCACTTTCGAAACACACCTTGAGCGGCTTTCGACCATTCTAGCAATTTTCCAACAAGCTGGCCTCCTGCTAAATTCCACAAATTGCCACTTCGTTCATCAAATTATTGTGCTGGGCCACCTTGTAGATGCTTCCGGTGTCTGTCCAGACCCAGCGAAGGTACACGCTGTCACGAACTTCCCCGTTCCTCGGTCTGTCCTTGACGTTCGTAGTTTCGTGGGGCTGTGCTCCTACGTTCGCCGTTTCGTGAAAAACTTTGCGGCACTCGCACGTCCACTCACTGACCTTCTCAAGCAAGACGTCCCATTTTGTTGGGGTCCTCTACAAGCCGACGCCTTCTCCGAGCTCATCGCTGCCTTAACGACTTCACCTATTCTTGCCCATTTTGACACAGCTGCTACCACAGTAAGTGTGAAAAGACGCTAGTGGTCATGGATTTGTTGCAGTTTTAGCCCAAAACCAACGAGGCATTGATTGTGGTATTGCGTATGCAAGTTGTCCTTTCAAAACCTGAACGGAATTACTCTATTACGGAACGGGAATGTCTTGCCCTTGTCTGGGCAGTTTGGAAATTCTGTCCTTACTTGTATGGCCACCCTTTCCGTGTTGTCACTGATCATCACGGTCTCTGTTGGCTTTCTTCACTGAAAGACCCTACTGAACGACTTGGGCGCTGAGCCTTCAGAAGTACTCTTAGTCACACACAGGATACAGTGTCAAAAGCCTTTCTAAGATCGAAGAATATACTCAATTTGACTACCAGAATTAAGTGCAGTGGCAATGTCTAGGGTAAATTCTAATAATTGTTTTCACACAAGCGACCCTTTCGAAAACCATGCCGGGCCTGATGAAAAAAGTTGTTGGCCAGAAGGTGTTTTGTTAGGTTTGTGTAAATAATATGTTGAAAATTTTTCAGCGCATGTTCAACAGATAGTTTGAGGAGCGTGCTTTGTTGCCACTTATGTGAACTAGCGCCACTATCTTGAATGCGTTCAAAAAGCCGACGTTCGGTTTCACCTCGCACGGTTGGCCAAGAAAGGCCTAGGCCATGATATCGGCGTGGCCTGGGCAATCACGCGAGCCGAAACCAGACGGTGACTTTTCGAACACGTATAAAATAGCGGCCTAGAACTACATTCAATGTTTTCCAGTCAAAACGTTATTCACGTTGAGATGGAGATTTTAGGAAAGCAACTGTTACGAATGGGCTAAATGAAAGAGCACAGTTTTTAACACGAAGTTAGAAATATTGTCAAGGCCAAAAACTGAACTTACAGTAGTTGATTTTAAAAGGGAAGTGACACCTTGTTCTGAAATTTTTATGTTGGCCATCTCCGAGAATCCTGTAGTTGAAGGTTCTCTCTAACATTTGGTGATTGCAAGAACACTGCTTCGAAGTATCGGTTGAAATATGCAGCTTTGCCTGTGTTTTCTGCGGCAAAACTGATATTGTCAGTGAAGTCTGGAATGGTCACTACTGTTTTATTATTTTTCTTGACGTATTTCCATACAACCTTTGAGTGTGTTTGAACCTTTTCACCTAGGTTGTGCAAATACGCATCTTGCGCTTTACACATACCTTTTGCGATTATCTTTCCCAGTTCCTTCATTTTGTGGTACCTGTGAGCATCTGGCAAACAATTGATTTCTGCTCAAAGTTCTTCATTTAGCCTGGGTTTATCTTCTCGATGTTCCTCTGATAAGACTTGCAATAGGATCAAGGTTCGAGTTAAAGACTGAAGTTTTGTTTTAAAAACATTCCACAAAATGTTTGCACCTAAGACGGGTTTATCTATTGGAATTCCGAGAGGTATCAGCTGAGCTTGCTCGAAATTTAACCCCAGTTTCCTTGTCCGCTCTATCGTATCAAAAGACTGCGGGGTTTTGCAGCACGATACCATAGTACCAGCACAAGACATACACAACATCATGATCACTAATGCCTGGTCCTGTCAGCACCGATGAGACAAAGACAAGGTTGCGGCTGTGGCAAAAGAAGTCCAATATGTTTGCACAAGTGCAGACTACCCTTGTAGGGGCAGTCACAAACTGATATAAATTGTGAGCGTTCGTTGTTTCTTGAAGGGCAGAATGGAGAAATGATGCACTGTGGCATACTGGCCTCAAGGAAGCCCACGTAATGTTGGGCAGGTCGAAATCACCCGCTACTATCATGTGAGTTGTATTTATAGTTATCAAAATGTGCTTAATTTGAGGAGCAGTGACAGGTGGCCTGTAAAAAGAGCCAACAGCCAATGTAGCGTCATTTTCCAATATAATCTTGCACCATACAATCTCACATGAATCATTTTTAGTGTTCACATACGCACTGCTGAGGCTATTGCGCACAATAACAAAAACACCACTGCTGATGGTATTTTCTTTCGATACACCAAGTAGGTCAATAGAAATTTTTTGTGACTGCCCATAGTGTTGTCAAGCCAAGATTGATTGGCAACAATGATATGCAGGTGAATTCTAATTTCTTGTTAAGTTTCGACAGTAAACCATGATTGACATAAGCTCGTGCTTCTTGGCATATGTGACACAGCATGGCCCCTGGTGGTGGCTATTGAGGCACAATCTTCAACACATTCTTTGCACTAGTATGTTGGAAGGTTTAGCCAGCCGTGATAAGCTTGTTGAAAGCAAACCTAGTTTCCTCCTTTTTCTTGAGCATATTTATTAGTTGTATCCTTTCGAATCTTGCTTTTGGTGAGTAATCTTCGCTTATACCGAAATGGGCACCTTCGAGTTTCGCAGCATTTTTGAGCTTGCATTCTTGTATCTTTGAATGAGAGAAATGAAGGAATTACAGGACGTGGTTTTAGTTTACACAAATCTACAAAGTCTGTGAGCTCACTCTAAAGCGGAAGATTCAGTGACAGTATACAGGTGATCTGAAGAAAACGAAATAATCTTTTCCTCAGATTCCGCACATTTTCCGCTTGGTATCAGGCAGACCATAAAAGATCAGGGCCCCTATTCACAAAAAGTTCTTGCATGATAATTTTTCGTAAGAACAAATTCCACCCAATCCTCATGTTGGACATATTATCGAAGGCCACCAGCCAATGGCAAAGAGCACTTGCGAACAAAGAGCATTGTGAATTCGGCCCTAGGTTCTTGTGACGAGAGCGATTATCCAGATCATCCTGACAGTCTCGCATTTCTTTGCTCATAGTAACAAGTGTAAGTTCAATCGGCCAGTAGCTCGCATTCCGTTTTAATGAAAGACTACCCGACATGCCTTCTTCCACAGGCATAGATCTGTTGCTTACAACTTTTTCTTGTGCAGAGGACAGGGGACTGGATTTCACTCCATGCCACCCAATAACAATAAAAGCTTTTGTAAAACAAGTTGGAAGGTAGAAATTTCAGTGCTTGCTTCTGGTGTCACTATGTCTCCGTAGCAAGGTAACTTTTTTTTTCCCTTCATTGTTCTCACGTTTTACATGCAGGAAAATGTCAAGGATGGTCACTTTCCAAGTGTGCCATTTATGAAATAGATCTCGCATCTGATGTTCTTGTAGAGAAGGGGTTCCCCCCAAACAGGGTTCAGCGAACGCTTTTTCTGGGTTTTGCGAGCGGCCAGAACGAAACTGACAACATTTTTTGTTGGGTGGTTATATACATTAGAATTTGAATGCAACAATTAAAACCACCACTTCTGCAAGCCGGTAGTCTTTGCGAGAGAAAGATTCCTTCGTCGCAATGATCGCCGCGAGGCTGTGGGTAAGCAGATTGGTTAGAAAGTAGTGGGGGTACTGCAGCACTCTGGGAAAGCAGGCGAGATTCCCCCAAGACCAGAAAGTCGAGAAGCCAGATCTTTCACTCCAACTAATGCCTACCTCGCATCTCCTTAAAAAAGAATAAAACCCACAACTTTGTGCCGAGTAATAGGACACCACCACAAACGCCAAGATTGTGGCAATAAGTCAAGCAGATTTATTGAAAATGTCACCGCCATCCTAAAAGCACAAGTAAGAGTCGCAATTTCTCGGATAAAACTTTGTAGCATCAGCCGAACGCTAATGTCCAACCTTTAAAATCTTTAAAACTTTCAATCAATGTAGCGCTGTGTTGCATATAAAAACAAAACAATGTCAATGTGGTGCTGTGTCATGTATAAAAACACAACAAAACAATGTATTGATGAAAGAAAAAAAATTTCTGAATCATGTGCTGGAATCATGTGGCAAGGATGACAGCATGTTGGCCACCTTCGGAGACGACCAGTGCCTTTTTGCCTGCGAGCTTCCCCGCAACGACCTTTGGCTCAAACAAATCATCACCACCATGGCCCAGTTGGCCGTTTGTGCCAAATTCCCAGGAGTGCAGGCGTCCTGCAAGTTAGTACACCACCGAGAAGAGAGAGTTGTGCTACGATTCAGAAATGAGAGTCAAGCCTCAGTATAACTATGCACAGAGGTCAACACACATATCTAGAAAACACTCCTGAGGGCAGAAGCATCTACCCACGTTTGAGCCGGCCACTAGGTCGAGAGAAACCAATGGCAACTGTAAATTTAGTCAGGTAACCTCACATACAGCCAATTTTGTGCCACATGTCATCTTCAGATATCACCAGCGCAGGCCTGAGAACGTGATTCGCACGTTCTAGAGAAGTGTGTTGACCTCTGTACATACACTCCATTTAACTTATATGGGGCGAACAATTATTACAACTCACTTTTGCAGATAACAATTCTTGTCCTTGAGCTGGATTATTTTAAGAGGTGGACATTACTGGCACAAGAAATCAAAGCACATTCAACTAATTAACAAAAATACACTAACGCTTTAATTACTTTACACCACATATCGCAATTTAGGAATTTAGCTGGTGAGTTGCAAGACTTTTCCGCGTGAAATGAATCTCCAAGGATGACACCTTTTTCGAGATACTGCCTAAGTGCGGGACAAAATACAAGGGCGTTCTAGTTACTTTTCTGCTACAATGCATAAAATGCTTTACGCCAAGTTCGATGGCGCATAACTCCAAACTGGTGTCATTCTTGGAAATTCATTCCTAGTGAATACACTTTGCAAACTCACCAGGTACAATTTGTAAATCGCAATATGTGCCATAAAGTAATTGAAAAGTAATTAAAATTTTCAAAATTAGTTGAATTCATGCAAGTGATGCCCACCTTTGAATATTCCAGCCCAAGGCCTAGTATTAAGCTATCTACTACAGTCTACTTTTTAAAAATCCAGAGTGGTCCCGACTGAAAGCCAAATGACTCCTAAGTATTGTGTTACCATTTGATACGTTGCTATTCTTTTGAGTTACTGCATCTTACATTGCGTTTGGACGTGGCAGTCACGTAATTTTAGCGGCGAAGAGGCAAATAACTCATATGCATTGTTATGCAGATGACAAACATACAGTAAAACCTCATTATTTTGGGAAATCGGTTAACTTGGGAAGTCGGTTATTTCGGGAAATCGGTTAATTCGAGAAATCGGACTCATGATCTGGTCCCGGCCGGCGTATGCATTATTCAATGCAATCAAACTCTTGTTAATTTGGACTTAATTGGCCACACATCGGTTAATTCGGACAACTTTCGGAGCTCGGCGAGCGAGGAGTGCCACAAATGCGCGACACAAAAGAGCAAGAAGGGCGCTAGCGTCCAACCGAAACGAAGCGGCGGAGTCCGCATCGCCATAGTCATCAGCTGAAATCGTACGTGAATAAGACCAACACCAAAACGCTTCGTGTATATTTGTGTCTTTAAGGGGAGAGGCGGGTAAAAAAAAACGGCGATTTTCATTACAGAAATAGATTTTGTGTTTTTAGTTGTTTCAGCAACATTGATCTCTCCTCTTTCACATATGAAGAAATCAGATCCAGAAATGATCGGGAAAAGTATAATAAACTCGGTTAAAGCACTCGAGGTGGCAAGAAAAGGCACAGATATGACGCATTTTCAAGCGCGCGATACGTCAAACCGCGGTGTCGCACGCCATTGGGCTCGTGCAAGGTGGTAGGCCTAAGCTTTTTCTCTCCAAGGTTAGCTTTGCCGCATCACAATGTCCCCGGGAATTAATAATAATAATTAAAAAACACCATTTCTCCGCCAATGAAATGAAATATCCAAGTGCTTTCAGTGAATCTTTAAATCACGTGGTGCGATTCCGGCCACGCCATTGGCTGCCAGTGCGCAACACGACTACAGGTCGTCTGCAACTCGTCTGCTCTTCTTGCGACGCACAGCTGTCTCAACGTGTTCCCAGGCTTTCACTCATTTTGCTGCTCCTCATTTTGATGGATGCTGAGAAGAAACGCGATTTTCGATCTCGAAAGTATCGGACAAAGCACAAGTTCAAAGGAACCCGCCGCAAGGTCAAGCGGCTTGCAACGGAGACGTCCGCGGTAGTGAAGCCTAACCTCGGTGACGACGACGCTTTCGACGGTTCGGAGCCGGCCCGGCGATCAAGATTCATCGATAGCGTAGACGAATTCGTCAGCACATCGGAGAAAAAGCTAAAGATCTTCGAGAATGAAGATAGGAGCGGCGAGGAGATGGCGAGCACCTTTATCTGCGAGATCGGCATCGTCAACTTACTGGTGAGTCCCGCGGCATGTCCGGCATGCGGACGGTGCGAACTCTCCATCCGCGAGTTACCCGAAAAGCGGAAAGGACTCGCGTCATGTTTGGAGTTGCGTTGCAACAATGCTGCGTGTTTCACGTCCATTGTCTCGTCGACGTATTCGTCGCGACGTGCAGCTCCGGCAGACGACGCTAACGGCGGAGCGCACCCTTCAGTCAGGCCAAGAGAGAGTTTTGCCGTGAACATCAAGGCAGTGGTTGCGGCGCGTGCAATCGGAGCTGGACACAATCAACTTGTCAGATTTTGTGCCGTTCTTGGTTTGCCAAAACCGATGCACCATAAGTCGTTCACCGCCATAACAAAAAAAGTACACCTCGCTGCTACGAAAGCAGTGGCTGAAAACCTGAAGTTGGCTCGGAAAGTAACAGCACAGGAAGCGGGATCTGCCAATGTAGCTGTTATGTTTGATGGCACTTGGCAGAAACGAGGCCACAAGAGCCATAATGGCATAGGCACAGCCATTTCTGTGGAAACGGGGCTTTGCCTAGACTTTGAAGTTTTGTCCAACTACTGCCAGAGTTGCAGTACACGCAAGCCATTTGAAAGCGAAGAGGAGGAAGAAATATGGCAAGCTTTTCATATGCCAGTGTGCGAAAAAAATGTAGATTGCTCAGCACACGCCATGGAGACTAATGCTGCTGAGAGAATATGGAAGAGGACCGAGTCCTACAGTACTCCGCTGAGGTTTACAACCTTTCTCAGCGATGGTGACAGCAAGGCTTATACAGCTGTGTCAGCAGCAAACGTGTATGGAAGTGTGCCCATCACAAAAGAAGACTGCACCAACCACGTAGCCAAGCGGCTTGGGACTGCCCTGCGGAAACTCAAAATGCCGCAAGGGGAGAAGCTTACAGATGCAGTAATTCTGAAGCTGCGGAGCTACTTTCAAGTAGCCATCACTGCCAACAGAGGAAGTGTACATGGAATGTATTGTGCAATCTGGGCATCATTTTTCCATTCATGCTCAACAGATACAGCCCAGAACCATAAGTTTTGTCCGGATGGAAAGGACTCCTGGTGCAAGTTCAAGCGGGCAGAAGCTTTGGGTCAGGCAGCCCCAGCACACACCCCTATTCTCACAAGCAGCCAGGCCAAGACAATGCTGCCCACATACAAAAGGCTGACGGAGAAACAGCTACTCACTCGCTGCGCCAAGGGGAAAACTCAAAATGGAGCCGAATCATTGAACAGTAAGATTTGGCTGTTGTGCCCCAAGACGAGGTTTGCCTCGCGCACAGTCGTGGAGATGGCAACAGCACTCGCTGTCCTGTGGTTTAACCAAGGTCACAAATGCTACGAACAAGTTCTGCAGGAACTAGGAGTGCTTCCCTCAAAGGAACTCGTTGCGCTGAGCAAAGACTGTGACAAGAGAAGGATTTCGAACATGTCGACGAAGCAGACAGCAGAGGCAAGGTTTCGCCGTCGCCGTCTAGCCAAGGAGGCTCGTCTGGAGCACGCTGCTCACAAAGACTCTGAGCGAACAACATACGGTGCGGGTGAATTCTAATGTACTGGATTGAATCTCGATACCCTGGCCTACATTGTGTGCAATGTTCATATAGATACCACTTCTTCAACAGAAGTAAACAACTTTTATAACTTTCAATCGCATTTTTCTCAACTTCATATTTTGGGCCAAACAAGGCTTTTGTGCACAATATTTTATGTACTTATTTTGGTCCAATCAAGACCACATTTGATGGGCGTAATTTTTAGGATATGTAGAATGCACTTATCTAGGATTTAATGCAATCAATTTATTTTTTAAGGATGAAAATTTTTGATGTACTCGGGCTCCAGCCACTGAATATGAAGCACCAGATACGAAATTCTCTTAAAATGTTGCCTGTGAAGGGAATCATATTATCTTGCTTATTAGCACTCAATGGAGTGTTAGGGACAAGAAAAATAATTTTGCACTGCTCTATCATGCTAACAGCTAAGTCCAGCAGCTGCACAAACATGCACTGCTTCTCACATATGCACGGCACTTAGGACATGAAAGCATCGAGATATCCTAAAACTAAAAGTAGATTTCGAATGAAGAGATCAAGCTCTATAAGTGGTAGAATTTTCATTCGCCCAGCATCATTACTTAAAAAGAAATGTTTCTGAGGAGCATCTCCCCTTAAAGCCTGTATTGTTGCGTTTACCGCCGCGCATAGCACCGTGTTGACTGTGGGCTTTCATAATCGCGTAGTCGTCATTCACGATCGTGTCGATAGCAGCTGAAGTTTTCTCTGCAGCGGTTGAAGCGATAAGTACATTCGTTTTTACTAGATACGTGCATCGGCCGCGTGCCTAAAAAACTGCGCAGTCGCCATCGATGACAGCATAGATAGTGACAGCGGTTTCGTCTGCAGTTGTTGCAGCGAATGGTAGTTCCGTTCAGACTCTGTGCATGCATCAGGCGCGCGCCGCACGCAAAGCTGCCGTTCATAATCGCATCGACAGCGGCCACGGTTTTCTCCGCAGCGGTTGCGACAAACACTTGTATGTTTTGACTCAGTGCAAAGCTGTCAAAGTTGAAGAGCACCGGCTACATTGCAATGTGTGCGCGATGGTACAAAGCGTGTCGCAAATGAAGGCGTGCACCGCCGGCCATGCTGTGAAACTCACGAGGGCTCGATCGCCGCTGCGAGAGCCAATGAGTCACGAGATGAGAATTTCAGCTTCCGCTCTGATTTTATGCAAAATAGCAACAGGAGTTACTCACTCATTCACTTAATAAAAGCGCGTTGACGTAGTAAGCATTTGCTTTATTGTTTTCTGGATACCCTCAATAATTTGACATTTGGTTAATTCAAAATATTTTTCTTACTCCCGTAAAATCCCAATTAACGAGGTTTTACTGTATACTCAATGAGCCTGTCAAGCCCCGCCCGAGAATGATGGAACTGATCGTCAGTTCCAATAAGGGCGTTGTTGATGGTTGCCAAAAGTTAGCTTTGCCACAATACAGTAAAAAAAAATTATGGGGTTTTATGTGCCAAAACCATGATCTGATTATGAGGCACGCCGTAGTGTGGGGCTCCGGAAATTTGGACCACCTGGGGTTCTTTAACGTGCACCTAAATCTAAGTACACGGATGTTTTCGCATTTCGCCCCCACTGAAATGCGGCCGCTATGGCCGGGATTCGATCCCGTGAGCTGCAATACAGTTGTGTCATGCGGTGAAGCATATTAAAATGGCAAGGGCTCACTGTCGCAGAACGTAGTACAGGAACGGAAAAAGTTGTAAAAAATAGTAGTAGGTTTCACTTCATTACACATCAGCGCAATTACACACACGCCACCTCTGGTCACAATAAGAACTGACATCTAATAATTGTAGTGCCAGTCACTCAGAACTGTTTCTAACATTGCTATGACAATTTGGGCGCTTCCTGTTACATTTTCCCGGTGGTTAAGTTTTTTCCCCACGGTCCGTCGAAAAATATAACGATGTTCTACTGAAATTGTGGCAACTTGTGGCTTATTGCACGTTTGACTTGGCGACGAAAGTCAGGTTTTGAAAGAAGCAGAAGAGAAGCACGACCAAGCTTGCAAACTTTGATTTTAGCAGCGCAATTTTGCAAGCAGAGGAAGCCCAAGACAACCACCTATTTTCCATAAGAAAGTGTCGATGTTGCAACTAATTAAGATGCTGTTTCTGTGCTGCTTGCTTAACTGGAAGTTTATTCCAAAGGTTCTGGAGGTCCCCGTGAACATTGTATTAAAATGAGTCGATTGCACTACTTCAGTAGTATTACTACTGAAACACCTTCATGAAAAAAATATTTCCACAACATAGACCAACCTTCGCCATCAATAGCAAATGAGACCGCCTCTCCACATGAGACTTCCACGCAGCCAGAGAGGCCAGGCACTTGGGCAGGGGTCTCCTGGTCTTCATTACCAGCAGGCATGAACGCTCCGAGTTCAAGCCAGCCATAGTCTTTGCGGCCGAGGGTGAAGACCAAGCCTTCCTCACTCAGGAGCAATGTGTGGTGCTGGCCTCTGCTGAGAAGTTGCCACCTGAGAGAACAGAAGCATGTCACACCAAGTTCGATTCACCTGCGCCACTGTGAACTGGTTCACGGTGAAGCACAAGAGAGAAGTGACAAAATTCTGCAGTTTAACTTAAGCAGTGCCACCACAAAGCGGCCCTTGAAATGAACAATGAGGTGCAGGTGCAGTTGCTGGCATTAAGTTTTCTCCACCTAAAGTGCACCACGCATCAGGTTAAGAGGTCCCAAACTGCAGGTATAGTCAGCCTTCGAGGTGTGAACACACCCCACGTTACGTAGACACAGAAGTACGTAAGCGGGGTTTCAATAGCAATTAAGGCTGCGTGCTGCATCATTTCCTGCACTGTTGCTCAGCACCTGCACGTCTGCACCGTCAATAGGGAGGATGCAGAAAAATCGTGAATCAGCCCAGAACAAAAACAGCAATTTTTTCTTCTTTCTGTGGAAAGTTACAACCCTATACGAATATCACCTCTTGACAGCTTTTAGGTCCGAATTAATTCAGAAAGGCAGCCACATTCGCACTTTAGCAAATTTAACTCTTAATCCCTCCTCACGCCTAACCAGACACACCAACCATTGGTATATCCCCCGGCCGCGAACAAATTATGGACTGCAACTATTGCAGTATTGTCTTCCGAGCACACTAAATAAGTTTAAACTAACAGATGAAAGTTTACGCACGTTATCAAAAAACGCTACTTTAATTATGATATCCCGAACTCTTTGTGCTTAAAACATGAAAACTATTTTGCATTAGTTTGTATGAGCCTGAAAAGAAAAAAAAAATTGCTTTGAAATTGTTCTCCGGGTGCTTGTTTCCGTTGCTGTCGTTGTAAACAGGGGGTGGCGGGGCTAGTCAAGCTGCTAAAGAGCAGCTTTTTTCCCGCTATCCTCACCATTTATGTACATTTTTTTTTTTCTGTATTGGTGTGCCAAAAAATGGTGAAATAACGCCAATATCAATAAGATTGGCACACTGTCATGCTGGTGGAGTCCTAATATAGAGCTGTGCAGCAAGGAGTGAGAAATTTCCTAAATTTGTGCCAGGACCACACCCTTCATGATCGTGGCGTGTCAGAAAAACACGGTGGTGGTCGGAAGAGTGCAGATATAGGGTGTCTAGTAGAGCACTGCACGGGCCCGGGCCGGCCCGCGGGCCGGGCCGTCCGAAGCGTTTGTCGGCGGGCTCGGGCCGGGCCCGGGCTTAAAGCCGCGCTAAATCCCGGGCCCGGGCCGGGCTTGAGGCCGCGGGCCCGGGCCGGGCTTGAAGCCACGGGCCCGGGCCAGACCCGGGCCCGCTCATTGAAGGGCCTAATTAGGCCTTCGAACACACGCGACCGTTACGCATTGCATGTTTCAATGAATTCTGTGCCCAGCTGAAGTGACACCTGCAAGATGACTGTCATCATCATCAGCCTATATTTATGTCCACTGCAGGACGAAGGCCTCTCCCTGCGATCTCCAATTAACCCTGTCTTGCGCTAGCTGATTCCAATTTGCGCCTGCGAATTTCCTAACTTCATCACCCTACCTAGTTTTCTGCCGTCCTGGACTGCGCTTCCCTTCTCTTCGTATCCATTCTGTAGCTCTAATGGTCCATCGGTTATCCATCCTATGCATTACATCGCCTGCCCAGCTCCATTTTTTCCGCTTAATGTCAACTAGAATATCGGTTATCGGCGTTTGTTCTCAGATCCACACCGCTCTCTTGACTGTATATCTTATCAGATGACTATATCTTATCAAAGAAAATAGTAAAACAGATGGAGTTCTCATTTTTAACAGCGGAGGTGTTTCAGCCGGGTCTAATGTGTCCGCTGAATCCAAAAATGTCGGCCGATCCTGGCAGCAGTGCAGAAAGGGTCCAAGTGCAATAGCACATACACCTGTGAACTAGCGAAACTGTGCCTGGTTAAGTCTAGCTAAGAATGGTGGGGACTAATTGCATATTGATAGGAAATTGATAGCCAATCAATAGCTAGTCGATAATCGATCAATAATCAATAAATTCCCGAAAATGCTGGGGACGACTTTAGCCTAGCCCAAATACATGGCCAATACCTAACGATAGCCAATCGACAGCCAATCAATAGCTAATCGATAATTGATCAATAATCAATAAATTTGGATAAGTTGGTAGTGCTTAACCTATCCCAAATACGTGGCCAATATATTGCAATAGACAATAGATAGCCAATCAATAGCTAATCGATAATCAATACGAAATCAATTCCGGGAAATGCTGGGGATGACTTGGTAGTGCTTAGCCTAGCCCAGAAGCCAGGACTAGCTGGTGCCCATCTTCTCTGCTGTCTCTTTAGCATTGCGCCGCCAGTGCAAGCTACGCTAATTTTTTTTCTTTTCCGCAAAAACAAACATTGTTTCCGCGTAAGGAAAAAAGTTGTCGCAGTTTCACCTGAAAGGCGAAGCATCAATTGCGATAGCAAACTTGTAGAGAGCTATACGGAGTAATGATATTAGCTTTATCAGCTGTATAAACTTGGACATGCAGCAGCATCGGCAACACGCAGAACTGTTGTCGACGCCATCGGCGTTTTGCCCGCGTTCGCTCAAAATGCGTGCGGCGTTGGTGACTGTTGCCGGAGCCTCTGATATAAATAGGCACAGCGTGCCGCAGCTAAACGTCGCCTCCCTTCCCTCCCCCTCCCCCACGGCCTCTCGCTCGTCGGAAGAAGGCGCGTTTGCTCTACATACATGGTGATTGTGAAGGAGAACAGAGACGCCTACTTCTGCAGCCCTTAGGCGAGCACGGCGCAGAACGCGCGTTTGTTCTCCGCCGTGCGTTCACTCCCTGTGAAAGACGCGCCCCTCGCGCCCTTTCACTCGCACATCCAGCGTTCGGCGCGCGGCGACGATTTCTTCTCCAAATGACGTCATACGGAACCTCACGGCGACGGCGACGGCAGAAATCTGCTTTTGAGTGTCCATATAATTGCTATCGCAATAAAATAAATTATACAAAGAACCACACCTGAAACCATTTCCATGTTACCGCTTTTGCGATCGCACTATTACCAGTTTTAATACTATGGCATTATTTTAGCGCTAAGGCCAGTTACTTTTGTGCTTCAATGCATAAAACAGCGTTTTCCTCAAAAGTTTAACTGGAACGCCCATGCATTTCGTCGGACACTTTGAAAGTTAGTATATCGAAACTGGTTCAGTCCTGAGAATTTGTTCGAAGTCGATACGCCTTGCGAACTCAGCGGCTATAATTCGTAGATTGAAAAATGTGCCGTAAAATAATTAATTAAAAAGTTAATTCGCATAATTATGTTAAATATTCAATTAGGCCATCAATGTCAGAATTAGCTTGGAACTACATAAAACAATTAGCATCCTTAGAGCGTCGTCGCATTAATGTGAACACAAGAAATCCTGAGATATGGTCCATTCCATACTTCAGAACACTCTATAGGCTTCAGTCGTTAATACATTACCTACCATTCACTTTGAACAGATACAAAAATGGCGGTCATTTCAGTAAGAAGAACTCAGCTGACATTTCGGTCGCTTGTAGTGTATCTGACGCGATTATTCTGCCTTTGTGTATGGTTCTGAGTATATAATGTAAATCCTGTTTCGTTTTCTTAGCAAATGTTGATCTTGTAAAATTCAGTCTCATGCTATGTTGTATAGGTGGTGTTGCGTTGTTTTGTATAGCTAGTATTGTTATTGTAGTGTTGTTTAAAATGCATTCTGTTAAAAGTTTTTCCAATTCTGTTAACTCGCCGTGACGCAAATATTCTTTGTCTTTCCGTTCATAGCTATTTCGTCTATGAGGAATTCCAGCGATAGCTAGAAATATATGTGAATTATTGTGCATGTGTGCACACTGTTTGCTGTACTATTGCCTTGCCTGGTCTTTTGGGTCCCGTCAAGCTACATCATCATCATCATCAGCCTATTCATGTCCACTGCAGGACGAAGGCCTCTCCCTGTGATCTCCACTTACCCCTGTCTTCCGCTAGCTGTTTTCAACTTGCGCCTGCAAATAAACTTCATCATCCCATCTGGTTTTCTGCCGACCTCGACTGCGCTTTCCTTCTCTAGGTATCCATTCTGTAACCCTAATGGTCCACCTGTTATCCATCCTACGCATTACCTGGCGTGCCCAGCTACATATGTAGGTTTTAGTCCAAAATGACCGTCCAGCATGTAAACTGGACAATAAATTGATTTGATTCGATTGATTTCGTCGGACACTTTGAAAATTATTATCTCGAAACTGGTTTAGTGCTGAGAATTCGTTCCAGGTGGATATGCCTTGTGAACTCGGCGGCTATAATTCGTAGATTGAAAGATGTGCCATAAAATAATTAATTAAAACGTTAATCAGCATAATAATGTTAATTCTTCAATTAGGCGTTTTGATTTCTCGTGGAAATAATGGCCACCTCATCGAGTAGTTTAGATCAAGGATTATAATTGCGCTATCTGCCACAGGCAATCTTTAAAAATTTGGTTCAGCTAAAATGAAATGCCCTGTATATTTGCATGCTAAATGACATCATAGAACTATATCGTACAAATCAGGGTAAGTGCATGCGCACCACCAGAAAAATAGTAGCACAGGCAATGGGCCGGATTACTGATGTTCCCGTGGGAGAAACAAAAATTACGGCCTTTTATTCCTTATATACTGCAGCTTATTAAACCTCTAGAAGGTGAGGCTGACAGATACGGCACAATCTGTAAGTAAAAAAAAAAGATTTTTTTTTATTACAGGCCGGGCCTGGTCATGCACACGCGGGCCCTAGCTAAGCTTAGTAATGAACGCCCGGGCCCGGGCCGGGCCCGGGCTCAGTTACACGGGCGCGGGTCAGGCCCGGGCTGGTCTCAGTCATGTACGCCCGGGCCGGGCTCGGCTTTGTATTACGGGCCCGGGCTGGGCTCGGGTCTTGTAAAGAGGGCCCGGGCCGGGCTCGGGCCGAAAAATCAGGCCCGTGCAGTGCTCTAGTGCAACAGCTAGTCGACAGTTGCCGTCCGCTGTCAATACCTTTTGCAGCCGCAGCTTGGAAAGGTAATTATGCACCAAAGTTGCAACGTATTACGTAGGCGGGAACAATGACATATCAAAGAAGATTCTGCTAACACATAGGCATCTATGATCCTTTTTGCCAGGACTGCGCTTTAGCTCGACATTATACCCAGGAAAACATGAACTGGGAACACATCAGCGGAGTTGTGCTCTATATTCGTGTTCATATTATGTATTAGGTTTAAGTGTATCACGTAATGACGACACCAAGTTGTACAGTAAAACCTCGTTAGTTCGGATTTCACGAGACCAAAAACTGAATGTCAAATTATTGAGGGTATCAAGAAAACAAACAAATGAATACTATGTCAACATGCCTTTATCTACTGAATAAATCAGCAACTCTCGTTTATTTTGCACAAAAGTAGTGCAGAAGCTGCAATTCCCATCATCTCGCAACTCATCAGCGCTCAAAGCAGTGAAGGGCTCGCGACTTCCTTCGCAGAGCAGTTCCAGCACGCGTCCTCATCCGAGACGTGCTTTTATTGCGATAGTAAATATATGGACACTCGAAGCGCATTTCCTGCCGTCGTTGTCATAGTGATGTTCCATGCAACGGCGATAAAATTGTTGCTGCGCGACGTGCATTGTGTGTGCCAGTGAAAGCGTGCCAGGGTGAGCCGGCAACTGCAGCCTAATCTCGTGCAAGCGAGAGAGGAAGGCAGCCAGAAGCGCACGGTCTTCGTTCACACGTGAGGAACGGGGAAGAGACGACGGAGACGGAAGTGGGGGAGGTTGCGTTCTGCTTACACGGCTGCTGCTCACATAGCTATCTTGAAAGGGATCTGCGACGCGGCCGAAGTGTGCGCCCGCGGGAGCCTCATCTGCAATGGGCCAAAGTGCATTCGCCAAGTGCCGGTAGCTTCGTATGCGCTGCGCTTTCGACGAATTCGCGTTAAAGCGAGAGCCAGCACGAAGGTCAATTTTCTCGCTGCCGTGCTTTATCACTTCAGCGTTTCACAAGCTCCCGCAGCCATCGAGCAAGATGTGTATAATTATGTTTATCTGTGTGTGCATGAAACCGTGCTTGTATTTAGTTAGTAAGCGAATATTTACAACTTTATACAGCTGATAAAACTACTATCCTTATTTTGTATAGCTGTCTAGTAATTTGATATTGCAATTGACGCTTTGCCTTTCGGGTGAAAGTGCGACTTTTTTTACTAGCATGCGCACATCCCTATCATGGCCAGTGAGCTGTTTGCCAACATATCATCGCGGCCAACCGTATTGCTATAAGAAATTTCACCTATCTGTTTCACAGCATGTAGGACATAGTGCAGCTGGAAGCACACGACATGCACTATGTCCTACTTTTAATAGGCGATAACCAAAACATGTTGCTGTTCCCTGCTGGAGGCGGCACGAAGTAAGTGTCAGAGTGGCCTGGTGTGCACACCGGAGCAGTCTGGCGAGCACACCAGAATGGCTTATTGCTACCTAGTGTGCACACCACAGTAGTCTAGTGTCACTTGGTGTGCACATCACTGTGGTGTGGCACTGTCTGGCATACATGCCAGTGTGTTGTGGTGTAAACTTAGCCTTTGCACGCCAGATGCTTGCCTTGGTTTATAAAGGTTCTGCTTTTTGTATGAACAGGGTGTTTTGAAGCGAAGCTGTCTATGGCCATCATCTGGAAAAAATTGTGTCCAACATAGTGACAAAAAACAAGTGGGCCGATCCTGGTGATAGTATAGAAAGGGCCCAAGCTCAATGGCACACACCCCTGTGGGCTTGGGGACCTGTAACATGCCCTTGAACTACCCTTGTCACACCTGGGACCCAAAGAGACAGAACGAATAGATGCGAAAGCGAGAAGCCAAACGTGCAGCGGCCCAACGTGCTGCGGCCGATCGTGCAAGGTGGTGTGAATCTAGTCGCCTAAACTCACTTTCACTTGCACATACAGCAATTGCTACGATTGGGGTGAATGTCTCATTTTCCCTTTAATTATTTCTCTTCACCTAGCAGGTACCTGCTGAACTATTACGTCAAACATTTGCCTTTGCTTCGAGTTGTTGACAAATTCGACGTTGCCCTGCCATCGGCTAGCCACCTGGTTAGCTCAGATGGTAGAGCAGCTGGCCCAGAAAGGCGGTGATCCCGGGTTCGAGTCCCAGACCAGGACGAATTTTTCTTCGACTGCGAGGCTTTTCTTTCGAGGAACCCGCATGGGTTTCCATTGTAACAATTGCTGATTGGGTGGATGTCTCATTTTCCTTTTAATTGCATGCACCATATGGCGCATGGTGATGCAATGAAGTTATGTGTCATGTCTTATCAACCATGTAACATAACCACCAAATTAAAAATAATTCAATATAATTCAATATAATTAAACAAAACCGACCACTTCGCTGGGCTTTCATCTTCACATAGTGGAAAGCTCTGAATTTTTTAATGCAAAATATAATTGCCTGCTTTTAAATTAACACAGCCATCAGATTGAAATTTATTTTTTATTTATTTTAACATACTGTAGCCCCAAAGGCCTATTGAAGGAATGGCGAGTACAAACCACAAATTTAGCAAAGGAAAAAGATAAAGCCAGAACACAAACAAAACAAGATGCAACGCAAGATCAGTGGTTCAAATATACAAGAGGAATTCAGCAGGTGACAAAAGAGTGGACATGACCGGGTAAAGTATTCCATAGTTCTATAGTCTGAAAAAAAAAAAAACGCTATTTAAAATGTCCCGGTGCGGTGATCAGAAGGAGACATATTCAGTCAGAATGGTGTTAAGTGGATATAGGTGTAACAGTTGTGATGAAGCTGCCGAGTAAAGGAAATTGTCAAGAGGTAATCAGAGCATGGAAACGATTCAACGTACAACGGGAAGAGAGAGTGGCAAGCTGTAAGATTTCGAAGATGGAAACCATTACAATGGAAAATCTTGCATGAGAGATGTGCCTTCAACTTACGACAGAAAACATGAGCTAATTATGACATTGTCTACATTAACACAAAGGTTTCAACAACCACAAAGTTAAGCATTTCTTTGCAAAACGTCGGGATAGACAACAAAGCTGGTTAATAAAATGATATACCGTATATAAATAAATATATATATATATTTCCAGGGTGTGTCAATTTACAATTAAGTTTTACTGCTTAAGTCCCCGCCAATTCAACATTTACGATTACTTCGATGGTTTATGCTTTCCTTGGCACAAGCAGAGGTCTCATGAGAAATAGTTAAATAATGGCAGAGAAACTCGATGTATATTATGCTTGTTTTATCCTGTGTTTAGTGTCTCGCTTCCACGTGGTTGGCTGATATGAAGCTTTGTAAAACAAGTTTCAAAATATATCAGTGTAGTGACTAATGATTGCGTACCATTCCTACACTTGATAGAAAGGCATGAAACAAAGCGGTTATGATGAATGAAAGTTTCTGCTTCTAGCTTCCTTAAAATCAATTTCGAGTGATGTGCTGAAAGCCAGTACTCGTACATAACATTTGTGCTTCATAATACTTGCTTTTATTTACGTTATATTATACGAAACATTCAGTGAGAACCAGATAAGAATTCCACAAAGTGAAGGGAAGGAAGGGCTGATATTTACTAAACACAAGCACTGTGCTTGGCAAATGCATAACTCAGACAACCACACACACCATCACTAAGTAAATGTGACACAGGAGCTGATTTTCTGGTGAGCAGATTGCTGCTCATGTCATGATCTGTACCACTGTCCAGACAATTGCATATAAACATCCCACATACACAATTTGGTGGCAAAGCCTACTACCAAAGTAACAAGATTGTGTGAAAGCATATTCCTTCAGCACCGGCTGAAATAACTTTTTTAAATAATTTTTTGCGTCATGACTTACAAACTACAGACCATGGAGGAATCGGATTTTGTGTACTCATATACATACTTGTACGCAGTAACTATGCATGGCACAACATAATACTCCTGAATTCGTGTTGAAACATTGCAACACATACTGTTGAATAAAATATAAAAGTGTCTTTTTAACTTGAAAAAACAACAGTGCACCTGTGAAAATTTTGTACTTGGAACAAGTGATGTGAAGGAAATGATACACTTCAGATGGGTAGACAATTACATTTGCCGTGAACATGGTGCAAGCCCCTCACCACAGAGAACATGCTAAGATGACGACACACCAGAATATGCTTCCGGTACTGCAACAAGTTTAGATATTGTGCTCTATAGCTCGATGTCCAGAGCTGGATTGCTCTCGAAGACCTCGTAAAATTACCACTCATGCCAAAATGTGAGAAATAAAAATCCAGATTATTTCAATGTCATTACAGACATTTTTAATACAAAGCAACAATATTGTTACGGGCCGCCTCCTTGCATTAAGGAAGAAGACGACGATCGCCGAAAAACGCTGCGCGTGTTCAGCCATCTTGGCCATCTCTGCCAACAATCCCTGTAGATAAATACTATCCCTTTTTCGTCTATCTGACGCCCCGTCACACATTGGTGGAGGTGCTGGGTATTCTCGCCAGACGACGGAGCTCCGAAGCGATCGGCGCTGCGGTGCGACCACCATGGCACACCAACCGGAATCTGCTTCTGCGCCGCGGACACCGATTGTAGTCGTCCAACCCCGAGACCCTGGAATGTTCAACGGCACCGATGGTATCGACGTTGAGGAATGGCTCACGCTATACGAACGGGTGAGCGATTCCAACCACTGGGCGCTGACAGTCATGCTGGCCAATGTGGTGTTTTATCTTAGTGGAACGGCGAAGTTGTGGTATGACAATCACGACGCCGACTTCGGAAGCTGGGATACATTCAAACAAAAGCTCCGTGACCTGTTCGGTAACGCCTCCAGTCGAAAAATCATTGCGAAGCAACAGCTGTCAACTCGCGCCCAGACGTCCACGGAATCGTATTTGTCTTACATACAGGATGTGCTGGCGCTGTGCCGTAAAGCTGACAGTAACATGTCAGAGTCTGACAAGGTTGGCCACGTCCTGAAAGGGATAGTGGACGACGCATTCAATCTGCTCATGTGCAGAAATTGTGCTACCGTCGATGCCATGATCGAGGAGTGTCAGCGCTTCGAGCAGGCTAAGAGCCGCCGTATTGAACAACCATTCGCCCGGCTTCCTAACACCGCTGCAACGTCTTCGTGTGAAGAGCGGCCGCCATCTAACCTTTCACCGCCGTCGGCCGAATTGACGAGGATTGTCCGTCGTGAAATCGAGGCAATGGCTCCCGCTAGCCTCTTTACCAACTCTAACGCCGGCGACTCGAGCACACCAGCGGTTTCGCTAGTCCAAGCCATCGTGCGAAACGAACTCGCGAATCTCGGGGTTCACGCTGCTTGCGCCGTTGTCAGCCCTACATCCGCTTCTGGGGCCCCGACATCGTTCCCTCGATATCCGCGGTTCGCTCCACGATCGCGAAACCCTGCTGATTGGCGAACTGAAGACGATCGGCCTATCAGCTTTCACTGCCGCCGTGTTGGGCACGTTGCTCGCTACTGTCACAACCGCTGGTCGTTCCCGCAACGTACTCCATCCTTTGGCCATGCTCGCCGCCTTGATCGCAGCCCTTTTGAGCCAATATCTGCAGCACACCCCTACAATCCTGACGCTGCCACGACATGGTCCAGCCGCTCGCCGTCACCTAGAGGTCACCAGTCGCGTTCGCAACCGTACCGCCGTCCGTCCTCCCGCTCCCCGCCACCTCGCCGCGCCCTGTCGCCGAGCAACCGTGGCTCCTTCACTCCGGAAAACTAAACGATGCAGCGCCCGGAGGTAACGCTGCATCTACGCCTCTGCCCGAAAACCCTCTAGTTACTCTGCGAACTTGACGCTGTGTGTTGGACGTTGACGTTGATGGCGTGACGATTTCTGCACTTGTCGACACCGGGGCTTATATTTCCGTCATGAGCTCTGGTCTTCGCCGTCGCCTAAAGAAGGTGATCACACCTGCTCGCCAAGAACGTCGCCATGCCTAACACCCTCGTGACCGTCACCGGCAACCGCATCGCCATTCCTATTTTAAACTTCAGCGGCTCTCCTCAACTGATTCCGGCAGGCATGTCACTCGCCGCCATCACTGCTGCCGAAGACTGCGAGATTTGTGCGTTGGATCCCACCCGTTCCTCCAGTTCGTCCTTCCTTTGCACCACAACCAGTTCGCCGCGCGATGTCTTTGTCAGAATGATCCCTGATGACCTTCCTTCTGATCAAGCTACTGACCTTCGCCGCCTCCTGGAGTCTTACCACGACATTTTTTACTTCGACGATCGTTCTCTGAGCCAAACGTCTGTTGTCCAACATCGCATCGACACGGGGAACGCGAGCCCTATCCGTCGCCGTCCCTATCGTGTCTCCCTCGCCGAACGTCGTGTGATCCAAGGCGAAGTTGACAAAATGCTCACAAAAGGCGTTATCGAACCTTCTTCCAGTCGGTGGCGTCCCCTGTGGTGCTAGTAAAAAAGAAAGACGGCAGCTGGCGCTTTTTTGTTGACTACAGACACTTGAACAACATCACACGCAAGGACGTCTACCCTCTGCCCCGAATCGATGACGCCTTGGACTGCCTCCACGGCGCCACGTACTTTTCCTCCATCGACCTACGCTACGGATACTGGCAGATTACCGTTGATGCCATGGACCGTGAAAAGACTGCGTTCGTCACACCGGATGGACTTTACCAATTCAAGGTTATGCCTTTTGGATTGTGTAATGCCCCCGCGACCTTCGAGCGAATGATGGATTCTCTCCTTCGGGGCTATAAGTGGTCTACGTGTTTATGTTATCTAGATGACGTGATTGTATTTTCGCCTACTTTGAGGACCACCTAGCCCGCCTGTCGGCCATTCTTGATGTGTTTCGCCGCGCTGGCCTACAACTCAACTCCTCCAAGTGTCGTTTCACTCGGCGTCACATCACCGTTCTCGGACACCTTGTTAGTGCTAGCGGTGTCCAACCTGACCCCGACAAGGTGCGTGCCGTCCGAGACTTTCCTGTTCCTCGCTCAGTTAGCGATGTACGGAGCTTTGTCGGCTTGTGTTCCTACTTCCGCCGCTTCGTCAGGAATTTTGCCGACATTGCCCGGCCGCTTACTGACCTACTCAAGAAGGACATCTCTTTTTCCTGGGGTCGTGCACAAGCTGCCGCATTCACCACCCTTGTCAGTTTACTGACTTCACCGCCCATTTTGGCGCATTATGACCCGTCGGCCCCTACAGAAGTTCGCACCGACGCTAGTGGCCACGGCATAGGTGCAGTACTCGCCCAACGCCAGAACGACCAGGACCGTATCATTGCCTACGCCAGCCGCCTTCTCTCGTCGTCGGAGCGGAATTATTCGATAACTGAGCGCGAATGCCTCGCTTTGGTATGGGCTGTGGCAAAATTTCGCCCTTATTTGTACGGCCGAACTTTTTCCGTTGTCACGGACCACCATGCCCTTTGCTGGCTCTCGTCACTGAAGGATCCTACAGGAAGGCTTGGCCGCTGGGCGTTACGACTACAGGAATACACCTTTGACGTGCTCTACAAATCTGGCCGGATGCATCAAGATGCTGACTGTTTATCTCGCTACCCTGTCGATCCTCCCGACACCACCGAATGTGATACCGGTGACTTCGTCATGGCTATTGCAGATCTGGCCAACATACGCGCTGAACAGCAAAGTGACGACACGTTACGATCTATAATTGACCGCCTCAATTCTCGTCAGTCCGACCCATCGCTTCGTCTGTTTGAGCTTCACGACGATATTCTTTACCGTCGTAGTACCACTCCCGACGGCCCAGAGCTTCTGCTTGTTCTCCCCAAGCATCTTCGTGCTACTGTTCTCCAGGAACTCCACGATGCTCCGACCGCTGGCCATCTTGGCGTATCCCGCACATACGATCGCGTGCGGCGCCGGTTTTTCTGGCCTGGTCTGTACCGATCTGTTCGACGCTACGTTGCTGCGTGTGACCTTTGTCAGCGACGTAAACGGCCCTCAGGGTTGCCTGCAGGCCTTCTGCATCCAATTCACATACCCCAGGAGCCATTCTACCGCGTCGGTCTCGACCTCCTCGGCCCATTTCCTTCGTCTGCTTCAGGGAACAAGTGGATCGCAGTTGCGACCGACTACGCTACGCGTTTTGCCATCACGCGAGCTTTGCCGACTAGTTGCGCCACTGACGTCGCCGATTTCCTCCTTCATGACGTCATCCTTCGTCATGGTGCTCCTCGGCAACTGCTCACAGACCGAGGCCGCTACTTCTTGTCGAAAGTTGTCGATGACCTCCTTCGTTCCTGTTCTGTGGAGCACAAGCTCACTACTGCGTACCACCCGCAGACCAACGGGCTCACTGAAAGGTTGAACCGCACCTTAACCGATATGCTGTCGATGTACGTGTCTGACGATCATCGGGACTGGGACAGCGCTTTGCCATACGTCACGTCACGTTCGCGTACAACTCCTCCCGTCACGACACCGCCGGTTTTTCGCCGTTTTACCTCCTGTATGGCCACCACCCTGCATTGCCTTTTGACACGCTCCTACCTGCTGTTCTACAACATACCACGGAGTATGCCCGCGATGCTGCCGCGCGAGCCCATCTGGCACGTCAGATAGCTCATGAGCGACTATCCGACTCACAATTATGCCAAAAGGACCGCTACGACCGCAGCCACCGGCACCTCTGCTTTTCTCCGGGATCTCTTGTGCTTCTCTGGACTCCTTCTCGTCGCGTCGGTCTCTCCGAAAAGCTTTTATCGCGTTACACCGGACCTTACAAGGTTTTACGGCAACTTCGTGACGTGAATTATGAAATCGCCCCACTGAACAGTTCTTCACCATCTACCCTGCCATCTCGTGACGTCGTGCACGTATCCGGACTGAAGCCGTACTTTTCCGTCACCTCCTCGTCTAATTAGTCTGCACCGAGACGGCGCTCAGCCCGCCGGGGCGGTTAGATGTTACGGGCCGCCTCCTTGCATTAAGGAAGAAGACGACGATCGCCGAAAAACGCTGCGCGTGTTCAGCCATCTTGGCCATCTCTGCCAACAATCCCTATAGATAAATACTATCCCTTTTTCGTCTATCTGACGCCCCATCACAATATCTTTAAAAGGACATTCATTAAAAAGGCTAACAAGACACAATATTACACAATCGCAATGTAACGACATGAAAACGCATTGCAGTTTCTATCGCAGATGCAGGTAAAATCACAAAGATTATGAAGAAACACTAAAGAAAACTGCGCGTAAGCGGCAGCGCTTTTTCGCTGGAATGCACTGCAGCACTTGGCAGCGAACACATCGTACACCACTACGCATTTCTGGCACACACTACACACACATGCACGCTGCAGAGGCATGTGGTTTCTTCGAAGAATCTTCATGGGTCGCACGATAAACACAGAAGGCACGGACGACACGGGTGTCCCCTCTGCCATACAAGTGAAGAACACTCATAGATTTGATGCTTTCCGACTAACACAGTTACAACGCGCACTGAAACAATGCACACTGCACGTGTGCACGTTGAATGTATCAACAATTTCTGAGGCTCCAGTTGATGTTGACAACAGCAGGAAGTTATTTGAAACAAAGTGACGGCGTAGGTAGCACAGAGGGACTTCGTCCGTCTTCGTGACAGCTCACCGAAGCCGATTGACGCCCAAATCGTTCTAATCATGCCCTAGCTACGGTTTCTTATGGATAGTATAAACACATCTCAAAGGCCATGCTTGTGCTGGCTGCAGAGGGCAGAAGTGATTCAAAATTAAAAAGATGCCATAGAATTTCTTTCTGCACTAAACTATAGCGTAAAATATACATTGTTCGATGCTTGCTTTTCTCGCAACATCTATACGTAGTTGGGCACAACCCGGCACAAAATGTGAGTGTACTGGTAAATAAATATTTTAGCAATCACAGAGGCCAGAACTAGAGTGACCTAGAATATGGGAGAGTGTCCAAAGTGCCGCGCAAATGCATGGGAGTAGCGAGGACCTTTTTGTGTGAACTCCCGCGCCACGGCACTGCTGTATCGGACCCGTGGGCTTTCTCCGCTGCGGAAGCCGCGCTAAGGCGGTGGGCGTCTGCTACAAGCCTGATATTTTGGTTGCTATTAGCTAACATCGCGATAATTTGGAATATATTAAGTACCACGTCACCGCAAGGTAATACCGCAGTGACTCTCCACACAGAGAATGCGTTTGCTGGCTGTGAATACGGGTATTTTGTCTATTTCCTCCTAGCTCGCTTGGTCTAGCCAACATCGCGATAATTTGGGATATATTAAGTACCACGTCACCGCAAGGTAATACCGCAGTGACTCACCGCCCAGAGAATGCGTTTGCTGGCTGTGAATACGGGTATTTTGTCTATTTCCTCCTAGCTCGCTTGGTCCGCGCTTACGCGGCTGTTTGAGTAATGCATTCCGCGCGCTTTTTTCATTTAGTTATGCGTGGAATGAGCAACGTGAACATGCTACAGAAGAAAATAAGCTGGAGACTGCAATAATAACCAAGAGAACGTAGCAGATATGGCTAGCTCATGTTAACGCTTTTACACCTTACCGTTTCCTTTCTTTTATTTCATACATTCGATTTGCTTTACAAGACTACATCCTGTGCTCTGTTGTTTCTTTATTAAGGCGAAATCCTTCAATGGGCTCTTGAGAAGCGGAATGTGTCTGTTGGCCGATGCCGCGGTACCAAAAATAAATACAAACCAACTCTCGCAGCTCGTTCACTTGGTATATATACCAAAGTAAGGTGTGGAAAAGCACAAATGTGTGACTAAGATGACTGATGAGTCATGGCATTAGTAACTTTACATACTTGCACTCACTTCATGATTAACGATAACAATATGAAGTGTGGTCATATGATGATGGCCAGAAATCCCTCTGATGCTGTGGGTGTGACGAAAAAAACATGTTGAATGCCAATCTCGATCTCAACATGTCGAACTTACCCATATATCATGAAGAACTGAGAGCACAGGTAAATGGTAATAATAGTAATGATAATTTCTGGGGTTTTACACCCAAAAATCACAATATGGCTATGAGAGACGCCGCAGCGGAGGGCTGCGTTAATTTCGACCACCTGGTCTTCTTTAACTTGCATCTAAATCTATGTACACGGGGGTTTACGCATTTCGCCTCAATCGAAATGTAAGCTGCCGTGGCCGGGAATCGAACCTGCGTCCTCGAGCTTAGCAGATCAACCTACCAAAGCCACTAAGCAATAGCAGGGCGTGTATAGGTAAAGGGTACGCGAGAAATATATGCGACAAAAAACAAGACAAACCAAAATAAATGAAACGCTAACAGTTCAACATTGTATACGTATGCCCCATTTCATAATTACGAGCAAGCGTCATAAAACGAACATGATGGATTACATATGTGCAACTCGTCTTTCGCCTTCTTGTGTTGCAAGAGCGCAAACACTAAGTGAACTTTAACATGAAAGTACCTTTAGGAATATTTATTGCCTATGCTCGCTGGTTCGTACACAGCAAATGTACTTACTGATTAATAACTACGTACTTGTATTATGTAATGAAACAGGCAACAAATCACCAGAACATAAACTTTTCATTTTTTGCTGTTAATGAAGGTAACTATTTTAGGGATATGTAGAATCAATAGCATTAATTGTAGTGCATCAAAGACAGTAATGTTCAAGACGATTTTCTACTCATTATAATGCAAGCACAAACATTGTCACGCGCCATGAATGCTTGTTTACGTAAAGAACCACACATTACGCAATAACTGTGATATAATGAGAAGTTACATGTTGGTAATTTCAGAGTATTCACGGATCATTAAAACAAGGCTATTCCAGTAACAACTTTTACATAACGAATTAGTAAATGGCTAGGCTAGTAGTAGGTATCCATTCATTTCAATGTAGAAGAAAATGTATTTGTTTAGCTATATTGGCTGTATTGAATGGCTTTTCTTTCAGATGTCTGAATTTGAAAAAAGCTTCGCTCACAGTGAACCTTAAGGTACATCATGCACGAAGTTTGTATTGAAGAGATAGCGTACAGTAAGAATTGTTCATATACGCAATCTCTGGAGCGAAATAAGCCAACAATATTGCGGCGTTAGGGCCGTCCTTGCTCTTTCTCTTGCTTCCCTTACACCTTCCCACTCTGCTCTGTTCATAATAAAATATTGTCGTGGCTAAAAAATATTCAAATAAATACATATGATATAGCTGTAAACCACTACTGACCGTGAGTGAAAAGCGCGTAATGGTGAGCAAAGCGGTCACTGCATGCACGTAAGTATTTCACTTGACTGCACGAGTAATTTACTTTTTTCGTTACTCTTGTTCTTGCAAGCATGGTGCTATTGCCCGCGTACCCATGCGAATAATGTTTCTTTTTTAAAGTTATTTCCTCGGGCGGGCTCATTCAGCGTGTTTCTACGCACGCACAGTTATCGTAATACAGTTCCCGAAGTCTAGCACCGGAGCTAGGCTGCGCTGATGAGTTTGATTCGTTAGTTTTTGCATTATCTTGCTGCCCAAGCACAAAGAACGCTCAAAGATGGGTAAGCTCCATGCAGCACCACACTGTTGAAGTTAGAGTTTAAGTGCTTTGCATGGAAACTTAACGCAAAAAACTACAGCGCGTAGCAGACGACCCTCGCTTCCCGCGCGCTTCGCGAGCGCGAAAAGCCCACAGGTCCGGAGCAGCAGCAGCGTGGCGTGGCTGTTCACACAAAAAGGCCCTCGCCGGAGCCGGCGCTTTGGACACTCTCCCATATTCTAGGTCACTCTAGCCAGAACAACCTCAGAAGGATGCAGGTGGCACTGTTATTTTTCCTCAGTCTTCCAGATGGCGGTCGTTCGTGCGAGCTGCTACTATACTGATACTATGCGTTTTCTTGATCGCGTGTTTTCGTGTTTGCTGTAATGAAATGGGACGTAGTTAGCGTGCACAGAAGTTCCAGAATATAGTTTTTGTCTCACTGCAAACTCGCCGTATGCATAGCGCACCAGGCCAATGTGGACCAACGATTTTATGCCGTGGAGTGTGGCCTCTTTCTTTCGTGTTACGGAAAGTTGGGTGGACGTCGCAAAGAAATAATGCGTGTTGTTAGCGCGCCTCAGCTCGTCCACTACACAGCGGCATGCATGCAGGGAGTAACATCGTCGATGCAGCACCGGCAACTTGGAGAGCGCTTTGCGACCGCATTGTACGATTCAAAAGGTAAGTAATCGTGCTTGCTAAGTACACGTCTGTTGTGCGTGTTTCACATGTGTGCATAGAGTGCCTTACTGTCATGAGCCACAAAATGAAGAAAGAAAGAAGAAGAAAAAGCAGAAGAAGAGAACAAGAAGACACGAGGAGTTGGTGGCAGAAATAAAGAAAAAAGAAGTTAGAAAATAAGAGCGGCTGAATAAAAGAAATGCAATATGAAAGTAGAAGAAGCGCAAAAGTGCACGCGCAGCTACGTGGCCAATGGGAGAAGGGACACGTAGCCGAAGAGAGTGGCCCAGCTACGCTCTGGGACGACGAGGGGCAGAAGGAACTGGAGGCCGAACAGGACGGGTGGATCGCGGAGACAGCGGCAATCCAATGGAAGCTGTGCCTCAGCTGCCACGGCCCCGACCCGTGAGCTGAGCGAACGCCCCATCGGAAGCCGCAGCTACGGGCTGACGGCACTGCTTCCCGGATTCCCTGCGGCTACGATCCGCAGGCTGGCGGAGTTGGCCGGGCGATCCAGGCGCTCAGGTCACCCCACCGTCCTGACCACCGATCCAGGCCAACAGTGGACCGAACGTCGGAAGCCGCGACGACGAGGTGACGTGGCCACGTCGAGGGACTTCATGTAAATATTTTGGACTCATCAAATCAAGATAGCTCAGGACTTTGGGGAACTTCTATACTTAACTCGTGCTGTAAATTGTTTTCTTTGTGCTGTTTTCTTTATCGTTTCTTTTTGCAATTATAAATGTATGTTTTAAACGTTCGACTTGTCCTTGTCTGTCTTTAGTCCACTGAAATCCGTGACAATTTGGCGAGCCTGCCAGGATATTCCACCATTTCCGGCCCAGTCACAGATTTTTGGTGGTCTAGAGATGGATTGGGACAGCATATTAGCTACTGTTCGCGAGAAAAAACTTAGTAAGGAGCAAGGCCTCAAACTAATTGAGGATGAAATGAACCGTCTCCATGCCGCTCGGTCTTTGGAACTTGAGACACTTCGGCAAGCATATGAGAAGTGGGAACAGTTCATGGAGAGGGAGACGGAGATGCCAGAGGCAGTCAAAAGAATACATTGCAATCATAGTATAACTGAAGAGGGGCCTCGCACAGGTGAACTGTTGCGACAGAATAGTTGCCACTATAAGGCTATTGACGACCATGCCGCCGAGTCCTATTCCACTGGAGAGCAAGGGGTACAACACTGGAATGATGGGTCTGTTTTCAGTAGTGCAGTGTACGTACCGGAAGGTCGTGCTCATGAAGGCAAACAATCAGCAGAAACGAAGATTCAAAAGGACTCTGACGAGATGGGGAATAGCGCAATGCTGCATAGGGTGTGTGTTGAGAGCAGAGCAATTAACAATGTCATGCAGGAAGGGAGAGTACTCGACCGCGGCAAGGCTTTTGAAGAGATGGGGACTTTCGACTGCAGAAACTCCTGTGAGCACAAGCTAGTAACCTGCAAGCAAGATGTTGCTGATCCAGACGACCACAGGTGCGCAAATTTTACGAGTGACGAGAAAGTAGTGTGCATTAGGCAGGTGATGGCAGCAGACAGAGGGATAGAGCGCGGATTTTTGTGTACTTTATAAAGACAGACAGGGACAAGTCAAACGTTTAAAACATACATTTTTAATTGCAAAAAGAAACGATAAAGAAAACAGCACAAAGAAAACAATTTACAGCACGAGTTAAGTATAGAAGTTCCTCAAAGTCCTGAGCTATCTTGATTTGATGAGTCCAAAATATTTACATGAAGTCCCTCGACGTGGCCACGTCACCTCGTCGTCGCGGCTTCCGACGACACGTAGTTTGGCCCGCCGATGCGTCGTAGACCCGACGTCGCTGTGTCCGACGTTCAGTCCACTGTTGGCCTGGATCGGTGGTCAGGACGGTGGGGTGACCTGAGCGCCTGGATCGCCCGGCCAACTCCGCCAGCCTGCGGATCGTAGCCGCAGGGAATCCGGGAAGCAGTGCCGTCAGCCCGTAGCTGCGGCTTCTGATGGGGCGTTCGCTCAGCTCGCGGGTCGTGGCCGCGGCAGCTGAGGCACAGCTTCCATTGGGTTGCCGCCGTCTCCGCGATCCACCCGTCCTGTTCGGCCTCCAGCTCCTTCTGCCCCTCGTCGTCCCAGAGCGTAGCTCGGCTGCTCTCTTCAGCTACGTGTCCCTTCTCCCATTGGCCACGTAGCTGTGCGTGCACTTTTGCGCTTCTACTTTCATATTGCATTCCTTTTATTCAGCCGCTCTTATTTTCTAACGTCTTTTTTCTTTATTTCTGCCACCAACTCCTTGTGTCTTCTTGTTCTCTGCTTCTGCTTTTTCTTCTTCTTTCTTTCTTCATTTTGTGGCTCATGACACTTACGAATGCAGGAAGTAGAACTCCATCGATTCAGTGAAACTTGTAAACTTCCTTTGTAGTGCTGAGGCCGTGACCCACAACTGTGTCACATCACGGATGAGCCCCCGAAATGCAGGGATCCCATGTCTATGGCTGCAGTAGCACGGCGTGCAATCTGGATGGTCGGGTCGGGTATGTATGAAGTGCATGTGTTCCATAAAGTAGGATCTTGGTATCATTTGGGGATAGGTTTATTGACATATTACTTAACATAGGTTGCTCAATAGGCTAAACATTTATTGAACTTGGTGCTTATTTGTGTTTGTAGACGCTATGCACACATTATCGTGTTCTAGATAAAACTAAACCTAACATGTCCTCATGTTTAGTACTTTTATTATTTATTGCATCAATCGCTTGGCTACAAGTTACATTTCATTTTTGCTTAGTACACAGTATATTTATCACTTGTTACTTTACTTTTATTGTTTCGAAACCGTTTCCTATGCTGTAGCTTTTATTTCCACATTTTTTCTGTTTATGCTACACGCTCATGCGGTTTCTGCATATGTAAGAATTCAATGTGTAGTGGGCCAAAAATGTCACAGGTATAAGCATGCAGCATGCTTACCATTGTTTAACATTGATATTCACAATAATTTCTGTCTTGTTCAAGAATAGCTGCCACTGGCAAATACATTTGACAAGTTTGAATTTCTTGGAATGATATATGAAGGCCAGTATTCCCTGTGCAGCAGTTACTAAACTAGTGAGGTGTTTTCTAGTAAGCTTTTTTTTTATCGCCCATTTTTTAAATTCTTCGCAAGCTTTTCTTGTTCGTGCAAGTAGGCATTGTAACAGTTGCGAGTCGCGTGTCAAGTTACATTATTTTGCACTTTAGGTCACTAGACCAGAGACCATATAGTAAGCTGGTAGCTAGTTCAGTGTATGGATGCTCTATCATTAATGAAGCACGCAATTTCACACATAGTGCTAAATTGTGCGCATGCTCTTGCTATGGCATTTGCTGGTTATTGCAGTCTTGCTCATCGAATGAATTTCATTTCAACAGCACCACACAGAATATTCTGCGTCGCAGTGGTGTAACTTTATTAGTGATAAAGAACCAACAAGCTCTAATTCTACAGCTGTGAATAGTTATTTCTGATACAGTGGTTCCCTTTACAGCAGCCTATGTTGTGACTGCTGAAGTCAAATTTATGACTGATGCACCTGCTTGTTTTTTTTTTTGTGCACTTGCACTTTCTACTGTGGTGTTTTGAGCAGTGTGTAGCCGTGTGACAGCTGAATTATTGCAGCAGTGTCAAAGCTAGCTTGCATTCACTATTGCTACAATATGTGAACAGACACCTATCACTGTATTTGCACATATTCTGAGAACTGGCCGTGTCCGCTAGCTGAAAGTTGTAGTCTCGTTTTGAGTTTGCCAGTCAGTTCATGCAACTTTCTAGGACAAAGTTTACACAGGGAGGAAACGGAGAGCATATACGACTGCTGCTAACATCTGACTGTTTATTTTGATGGAAGTATTAAACATATTGTAGTGAAGAAGAACAGGGAGCAAGCAGTAGTGGGGCGCTCTCATAGATGTAGGACGCGAGCGCAGATCACGAGCTCTTGGCGTTGAGACCGTTGCTCTCTGGCGACTGAACTGGTTTTTCACCTGCCGCTTGCCGTCAGTAAATCTCCTTATCAAAGTGGTGGAAGTGCTGGGTACCCCCTTCAAACCTGGAACTCCGAAGCCGGACGTTGCCCACCACTGCTCCGACAATGCCTGATGACGCCACCCAGCAAGACGCGGCCCAAGCTCCATCGGTCATCGTGTCAAGCGCGCTGCGTCAGCGCGATCCCGCTTTCTTTAGCGGCACCGATGACTATGACGTAGAAGATTGGCTAACGTCGTTTGAAAGGGTGAGCGCGCACAACAAGTGGGACGACGCTACAAAACTACGCAGCGTCCTGTTCTACCTAACACAGGTCGCAAACCTCTGGTTTCGTAACCATGAGTTAGACTTCGCCAATTGGACAGCTTTCAAGACGAGCTTCGCAGAAGTGTTCGGTCGCCCCGCAGTGCGCAAGCTTCGCGCTGAACAGCGTCTACGCGGACGTGTGCAGCAGCAGGGCGAGAACTTCACGAGCTATATTGAAGACGTCATTGACTTGTGCAAGCGCGTGAATCCTTCTATGATTGAGCAAGACAGGATAAAGCACATCATGAAAGGCATAGACGACGACGCCTTTCAGATGTTGCTGGCCAAGGACCCACGCACCGTGTCTGAACTCGTGACCTTGTGCCAGAGCTTCGACGAACTACGTAAGCAGCGCGTCCTAGCTCGGCGGCAGACGTCAACAGACGATTCCCTCGCTGCGTTGACCATCGGCGGCGACCACACGGCGCTCCTGTCACAGATTAAGGAGCTTGTGCATGAGGAAGTTGCGCGACAGCTTTCATTTTTTCCGACCACGCAAGTGCCTACGCCTAGGCTGACTCCAACCATCCGACAGGTGATACAGGAGCAGGTCACCGAGGCTTTGCCGTCTGCCTTTCAGCCGACTGGTGTCACCGCACCGCTATCATTTGTGGTGCCGTCTGCTGCTCCTCCGGCTCCTGTTGCCGCGCCTCTGACGTATGCGGATGCCGTCATGAAGCGACGTCCTCAACCAGTACTAACCCCTCAACCACCAATTCGACCACCAGCGACGGTGCTTTTCGGGGCGCAGCCACAGCACGCAAATCCTTGGCGCACTGCAGACAACCACCCGATCTGCTATGCTTGCGGAATTCCGGGTCATGTTGCGCGATTCTGTCGCCGACGCTTCGCGGCGACCACGAGTACGCCGAGATATCCAGACTACTCCTTCTGACCTCCCTATCGCACGCAGCCAGAACGAGAGCCTGAAACATGCGCCCGTGATCACCAGCCCACTTCCGATGCCCAACCTTTTGCTGCTCGTCGGTCCCCCTCACCGCGCCGCCGTTCTCTTTCGCCTATGCGTCGTCGGTACAACACTGGTGAGGCGGAAAACTGACTACCGCAGCTTCTGAGGCACGAGCTGCGCCGTCGTCAACCTGTCTAAGTCCTCGCTTGTCCCCCGCCAATGTTATTGAAGTGTTTGTTGACGGTGTACGAACTCTTGCGCTTGTGGACACCGGCGCCGCTATTTCTGTAATGAGCCATACGTTTTGCCGTTCTATCCGTAAAGTGACGATGCCACCTTCAGGATTTTCTCTCCGTACTGCGAGCGCACAATATATTCAACCCGTTGCAGCATGTACGGCCAGGGTGCTCATACAAGACGTGATCTACAGCGTGGAGTTCCTTGTGCTGGCCTCGTGTTCCCATGACCTGATCCTCGGGTGGGATTTTTTGTCCCGTAACCACGCTGTTATCGACTGCGCTCGTGCTCAGGTAGAGTTCGCTGTGTTTCCCGAGATGCCTTCCACCCATGTGGCCGGTCCTGGGGATAGAAAGCTTGTCGTCACCGCCGATATTGACCTGCCACCTCAGAGTGCCGTCATTGTTCCCGTTTCCTGTGCCGCCCTTTCCGACGCCACCGTTCTGTTCACGCCATCTGACTTGTTTCGTCGCCGCCACAATACGTCACTGCCTTTTGCCATCCTCGCGCTTCATCAGGACAATACCGGACTACTTGTTTGCAACCCTAATTCAGGCCCTCTGACTTTGCACCGAAATGAAACGCTTGGCCACGTTCAGCCTGTAGACGCTGCTGTTATCGTACCCCTTGACCCCTCTGTGCCTGAGACTCAGCATCCGCTGAACGCCCTGACCCCTCACCTTGCGTCCGACGCCGTGCTCTCGGAATTTTTTCACCGTTCCATCGACAGCGACCTCGATCCGGCTGCACGGACGCAGCTTCTTGCCCTTCTACACGAGTTCCGCACTTCGTTTGACTTACCGCAAGCGTCCCTAGGCCGAACTAATGCGGTTGTTCACACGATTGACACTGGGCCTCACGCTCCTTTGCGACAGCGCCCCACCGTGTGTCACCTGCGGAACGTCGTGTCATTACGGAGCAGGTTGACGACATGCTTCAGCGCGGAGTCATTACGCCTTCTTGCAGCCCCTGGTCCTCTCCTGTTGTACTGGTCAAAAAGAAAGATGGCTCTATTAGATTCTGTGTGGACTACCGACGCCTCAACAAGATTACTCGCAAAGACTTTTATCCTCTTCCTCGAATAGACGACGCCCTCGATTGCCTTCAAGGTGCCGAATTTTTTTCTTCCCTCGACTTGCGATCGGGATATTGGCAGGTCCCTATGGCGGCGTGTGATCGTCCAAAGACGGCGTTCGTCACACCGGATGGCCTGTATGAATTTACCGTGATGCCTTTCGGACTTTGTAATGGCCCCGCAACATTCGAACGGATGATGGACGGCATTTTACGCGGTCTGAAATGGAAGATATGTCTGTGCTATCTGGATGACGTCGTCGTGTTCTCTCCCGATTTCGCTACACATCTCTCTCGTTTACGCACAATTCTCCGCTGCCTTACAAACGCACGCCTTCAACTCAACCTGAAGAAATGTCACTTTGGGGCTCGCCGGCTAACCATCCTCGGCCACGTCGTCTCCAAAGATGGCATTCTCCCTGACCCGGAAAAACTACGTGCTGTTGCCGAGTTTCCGAAGCCTTCTACCCTCAAAGAACTTCGAAGCTTTGTCGGCTTGGCCTCCTATTTTCGTCGCTTCGTCCGAAATTTCGCCTCCATCATCGCACCGCTTACGAAGCTCCTCGCCGGCCCCAGCGACCTTTCCCACTGGACACCGGCCTGCGACGACGCATTTGCGACACTGCACCGCCTACTTACTTCGCCCCCCGTGCTACGCCATTATGACCCTGCTGCGCCAACCGAAATACATACTGACGCCAGTGGTATCGGTCTTGGTGCAGTTCTCGCGCAACGCAAGCCCGGCTTCCCTGAGTATGTTGTGGCCTATGCAAGCCGCGCCCTCACCAAGGCGGAAGCGAATTATTCGGTCACCGAAAAAGAGTGCCTCGCGATTGTATGGGCATTAGGAAAATTCCGCCCCTATTTGTACGGCAGGCCTTTCGACGTTGTAACCGACCATCATGCCCTCTGCTGGCTGGCTTCCCTCAAAGATCCCTCTGGTCGTCTCGGTCGATGGGCTCTTCGTATTCAAGAATTCGACATTCGCGTCGTTTACCGATCCGGGCGCAAGCATTCTGACGCGGATGCGCTCTCTCGTTCACCCGTCAAATCCGAAGCAGGGCCTCCTTCAGCAGTAGACTTTTCCCTGAACGCTCTGACCATCACCGACATGCCTTCGGAACAGCGCAAGGACCCATGGATCGCGTCCCTCTTGAAATTTCTCTGCGCCTCTTCACCCGCTAGCCAACCCCGTGCCCTTCGTCGACAAGCCAAGCATTTCGCAATACGCGATTCACGATTGACAATGGATGTGCGCTTATTTGTGCACAAGTTCTTTCAGAGGGAAGACGTAAGTTGTAATACAAAGGCATAAAATCACGATAAACAGTATTTGCGTAAAAAAAAAGTGAATAGGCACAGACTAATTTCTATCCCTTGTCATCGAGGGTGCTTTTTCATGCATAGATAATGGGGGTTGGCACGCACCTCTTATTTATGTGGTGTGCCTCACTGATTTCTCTTGTCAACTTTTCACCTTGGGTCAAAACCGATCAATGATCTTAATCTAGCCTGAAGCCCTAGTGCGGTAATGCACGGACAAGTCGAACGAGGATACTGCTCTTTTGAGTGAAATGTGGCAATTTTTTTGGCAGGTATTTAGTTGCTGGCCAGTCTGTCCTTTGTACATTTGACCACAAGTGAAAGGAATGCAGTAAACTGCTTCTGACACACACTAGGCAAATTTGGTGGTATCTTTAACCAAGCAAACCTCGCTTGCCTGCTCGCCTTTCTCAATTTACTTGTGGACTGTCGTGCATATCCTGCCTACTTTATTTTTGCTGAAAATGTGTGTGCACAGCAGTTCACAAGTGAATTGAGAAAGGCATCCACGCAAGGGAGGCTTGCTACCACATTTGTCTTAAGTTCGTCAAGGGCAGCGTAGTCTATTCTTTTGATCATGTGTATATTTGGTCAAATATACATGGGACAGAATGACTCGTACCTCAACGTGCGCCCAGGAGAGCACCATATTTCACTCAAGGGACAAGTATGCTTGTCCCGCTTGATGCATTGACACCACTGGTGCGGTGTGCCAGATTTACATTTTTCATCTGATTTGTTCACCTACAGCAACCAATGGACCTTCCCAGAAATTCACGCGTGCCCTCTGTGGCGGGCACAAGGCACTGTGGGAAGATGGAGTGCCAGTGGCACGTCGTCTGCTTGCCTCCTTTGAAGCTCGCGGGCGTGCTGGCGGACGAGTGCAGCAATTCTGCAGAAACCGCACTTTCTGTGACTTTAAACTTTGCTGACAGAAGAAGTGTGCCAAAGCAACATGGATAATAGCCAGCAGGCAGTAAGTGCATATCTGCCAACTCTCACGATTTGTCAGAAAGAATCCTGGATTGTGAATGATTCTCCCGATCGTACGGAGATGGGCACAATTCTCTCCCCCCCAAAAAACAGCCCCAAACCTGCCGCAAATTATAGTGACGTTTCACTTCGTGAACACGGGTTACGCGCGAGCATATACGTGTTATTCCAGAGTTTTGAAGCTATGCCGCCTTGCATGACACACCCGCATTGTCGCAAGCCACCCAGCACGTTATTCCAGAGTCTCCTGGGCACGCCTAGCCCGAGCCTTTGGCCGGTCTTGTTCAGCTCGTAACCGGCGCTTGAGGACGACTTCGGTTGGGGTCGGTTGACTTGTGCTCGGCCTGGCACCGCTTGCATTGCTGCTCCATACTTCTCGCTCGGCGTCTCGATGGTAAGACGAACCCGGTACATCCATAGCGCATACAGAGTCTGCCGCAGCTGCCAGAGGAGGTGAACTCAGCGCGCTTCCGCCTACTCTCCTTCTCCACGAAGCTTTGTCTCCTTCCTCCTCATCCCCTCCGCCGCACACTCCTCCATATCTCTCCAGGTGAACGCTCCTCTTCACGTCAAGGCGTGAAGAGGAGCGTGCTGGCACTCTTTTCCCTCTCATCTCGCCAATTTCATAGACGGGGCATGAAACGGGACAGGGTGCAAAAATCGCCCGCCATGGAGTAAAGACGCATCGTACTTGCCATTATGTGCTACGTAGATTTAAATCCAAGCCATTTGTGTTTGTGCAGTGCAGTCCTAACTCAGTTCGCTTATGACCGAGGCATGTGTTGAGCAGTGCGGCAAAGGTCTAATATGCGTTTTACAATGGCTTGTTTCCATAAGTGAACTTTGCCGCTATCGAGGTGTGTGATGCGGTGAAAGATTAAAAGAGTAAAAATGGGACACTGTCACGTGACATAGTACCGCGTTCCTTAATTATATACGCGCTCACGCGCCCCATCCGGTCTCAGTACGAGTACCCAGACATCTAATAACTGTACTGACAGCTGTTGAAAGCTGTTGCTCACTAGGCTTGTGGCCAAGAGAAAAAGCAACTTCTGTTTTTATTTGTCCTCCACAACTCCCTCCCCTCGGCAAATCTACCGAATCTTGAGGTCCTTCAGTTGGCAGGTATGTAAGTGTTGTACGTTCATTGATAACATACTATTAAATAGCAATATATACTAGATAAAGTGCTCATTGAATAGGTAACTTTAAGTGTCTGAGAGTGCATTTGTGAGCCGTGATTATTTGGTCGCCTACTTTTTGTTTATTGTGCTTCCTGGTGTGGGTATTACTTTCTCATTCGATTTATTGCAAACATACGGATGTGCAGATACTTTATGGCCTGGCAAAACTTTGTACATAAGATGTTGACGTGCACAACAGAACTGTATCTTGCACATCACACTGCCACTGTGAAAAGCGCACTGAGGGGCTTGAGGCTGACTGTGTTGTGCACATAGAGCGACTAATACGGCGGCTGTCTCAAACGGTGCGGCTTAACTTCTACTCACGCACGACACTACAAGTAGTAGAGGAACCCATCAACACATGCGTAGGTTGGATGTAATGCGCCGGTGGGTACGGAACGAGTAATGAAGGCGTAATCGCAAGCATGAGGTGATAATACATACCACTGCATTTTTTGCATTTCGTTCCAAGGAACGTAAAACAAGCTTTTTCTGTAATGCCCCTTTCCAAATCATGAACAGAAAATTTTTACAAGAATTTTGAACCTGATTTATACCACATTCAACCAGGAAACATAAAGTTACTGCTGGGGTTTCACGTGCGAAAAGCACCATATGATTATGAGGCACACTGCAGTGAAGGGCTTGGGAAATTTAAACCACCTTGGGTTCTCTAACGTGCATCGACATCGCGTGGTACATGGCCTCTAGTGTTCGCCTACATCGAAATGCGGCTGCCTCGGCCCAGATTGCACCCACGTCTTTTGAGCCAGTAGCCGAGCACCACAACACCATCAGCGACAACACACGTATGTGTGTGTATATATATATAAATTGTCACTCTGCTGCGTAACTCGCTCGGCGAGCTTCGTCTGCCCCTAGAGAAATTGTCACGCTGCACGGTGCAGCCCAAGGAAGAGGAAGTAGAAGTGTGCGCGAGGAGCTGGCCGCTGCCTGATGGGCTTGGATGACCGTCCTGTCCCTTGCGCTACGCTAACCACCCATTATTCTTGTAAATAAATCCATCCCATCCGTCACAATTTGGTAGAGGTGCAGAGTACATCACACTGGACGACCAAGCTCTACTACCCCTTCGGCGCAGCAAACGGTTGGCTTAGATGGAGATGTCAACATGAGTGATTCGGACGGAGGCGATGTTCGCAAAGAAATCACGGCAGAAAGCATACGCCCGAGGCAAGATGGTTACTGGAACCTCATCGAGAAGCACGCTCATTCTCAGGCAAAGCGAACGAAGACGTCGAGGACTGGTTGAGACACTACGAGAGGGTGAGCCGCCACAATGAAAGGTGCAGGTTGTGCAGCTCTCCAACGTTGTCTTTTTTTTTTGCGGGAACTGCACTCACGTGGTTCGACAATAACGAGGGCTCGCTCACAACTTGGGGCAGATTCGTCAAAGAGATTAAAAAATGCTTTGGGGATTCACTTTCGAAAAAGAAAAAAGGCTGAGCAGACACTTGCACGATGAGCGCAGTTACCGGGAGAGACGTGTACCACCTATATTGAAGAAATCCTGAAGCTTTGCGGAATTGTGAACGCAAACTTGTCGGACGAGGACAAGGTTGGACACCTACTCAAAGGAATTGCCGAAGATGTGTACAATTTTTTTATCTCTAAGGAAGACCTGACTACCCCGTCCGACTTAAGGCGTCACTGTCGTACGTTTGAGGCTCTGAAGACACGCTGCATTCTTCCGAAGTTTGGTCGGCTAGACAACGTGACCAATGGAAGCATCTGCCTATAACAATCTGGCTGCTTTGGTGCGGCAAGTTATTAGAGATGAACTGGCTCATTTTCAAGGCCCAGATGCCAACCGCATGTGCCATCAATGCGTTGATGAGTGCTACTGGGAGGCGCCGGCGGCCTGGCCGCGACCTGCCTGCGGTGAGCGCCCCGTTTATGACATCTATGCTTGGAGCATCATGATCCAGCCACAAGCAAAGGGTTTTGAATGTCGACATGACAGACAGCCTTGACGTGAGTCATCTCCCGTCTACAATGCACCTTGGAGGTTTGTACTGAAAATCGCATCCCACGTGTGTGCTACAGCTGCGGGGCTCAGGGACACATCGCGAGGTATTGCCACTGTCGCCCACAGCGTGCTCTGCAAAATCACTCATATCCGCCTCTCATGCAAGAAGCTACATCCTGGCAACCACTTGTTCCTTTCCGCCAGCCACATCGAGACTACACGTACAGGCCAAGGAATGACTCCCCTACAGCAGCCTGACCACCCCCGACTCGGACACGTCGATCACCATCTCCACGTCGCCGCTCGCCTACACCGCCGCGGCTGGGAAACTAGCTGGTGCGACCGATGGAGGTGAGGTCACGGGACGGTCCCTTTTTCAAACGCCTCCGTCTCTCTTCATGGTAAAGAACAAAGTGTGTGTGTCGATGGTGTTAATACTGTGGCTTTAGTAGGTACTGATGCTTCTGTGTCTGTGATGTGTCTTGCATTCAAGAGTCACCTCGGACTGAAAGTGATGTTTGCTTAGGATGGAAATACGTTTTGCGGAGTTGGCGGTGAACTGTTACATTCTGTGGGAGTATGTTCCGTCGTGATAACCGTTGGTGGAAAGGGATTTCGAACCGGATTTATTGTACTAGCATGCGCCACGCATGACATATTTCATGGTATTGACTTTTTACGGGAGTGTGGAGCAACATTAGACTGCAGGGCTAGTTAAATTTCACTTAGCAGTGATACCAGACCACCCGCGCTAGATGACATTCCATCCGATCATCAAGAAGTATTTTCAGTGTCCACTGATGTACTTTTGCCTGCACAGACGGCAATGTTCATCCCTGTGACCTCGTTGCGCGTCCGTACTGGTTCCTGCTGTGGATTAATTGACGCTGAATACGCCAACACTCTAAAGAAGAATGTATTTGTCCTTCGGTCACTGATCGAAGTCATAGAAGGTTGTGCTCACGTTTGGACGGTGAATGTGTCCTCTGAGTCAGTTGTTTTGCCTCCCGGACTGAAGGAAGCACGCTTTAAAGAAGTTAGTGTTGCGAGCATTCGTGCGGTTGCTATTTCTATGGACGCAAGCCCGCCGCTCAGTGACCAGTCTTCAAAATTTAGGAGCATGATTATTAAATCGCTCCTCTCTTCCGACCAACAAGCGCTCCAAGAGCTCCTCGCCCGCTATGCGTCAGTGTTTGACTTTGCATTCGTGCGGTTGCTATTTCTATGGACGCAAGCCCGCCGCTCAGTGACCAGTCTTCAAAATTTAGGAGCATGATTATTAAATCGCTCCTCTCTTCCAACCAACAAGCACTCCAAGAGCTCCTTGCCCGCTATGCGTCAGTGTTTGACTTTGCTCAAGAGCGTCTGCTGTCACCACCACACTCCCGCGTGCACCACTGCATCCATACTGGAACAGCTTCGCCAATAGGACAGAAATCGTACCACGTCTCTCCTGCCAAGCGCAAAGTGATCGCTGAGCAAGTTACAGACATGCTACAGAAAGGCATCATCCAGGAGTCCAATAGTCCCTGGGCGGCTCCAGTCATATTGGTCAAGAAGACGATTCGTGGCGATCCTTCGTCGACTACAGACGCCTAAACGCAGTAACGAAGGAGGTTGTGTATCCTCTGCCATGTATAGATGACGCCATTGACTGTTTACATTCTGCCTCGTACTTCTCCTCTGTCGATCTGCACTCAGGCTACTGGCAAATACCGATGCACCCACCAGACAAGACTGCCTTTGTAATGCTGGACTGACTCTTCGAGTGTAACGTAATGCCTTTAGGTTTGTGTAATGCTCTGGTGACATTCGAGCGATTGATGGACACCATCCTGCGGGGACTCAATGGGAAATCTGTATGTGTTACCTGGACGACGTCATTTACGGCAAGACATTTCACGAGCACAACCAACAACTCGAAGTTGTGCTTCACTGCATACGGTGAGCTTGACTGATACTAAACTCCAAAAAGTGCCACTTTGGCGAACGTCAAACGCTTGTTTTGGTTTCCTCGTCGACAAAGAAGGCATCCGCCCAGACCCCCAGAAGCTTGCGGCCGTTCGTGGCTTCAATCAGCCGAAGATTGTGAAATACCTCCGCAGCTTCCTGGGACTATGTTGGTACTTTTGCTGTTTCATTAAGGACTTTGCACGCCTAGCTCATCCGCTGATGTCACTCCTCACAAGAACTCACCGTTTAGATGGACTACTGAATGTGAGTCTGCATTCTGTCAACTAAAATTTCTGCTCACCTCAGGTCCAATTTTTCCCCACGTTGACCCAGGGGCCCCAACTGAGCTTCACACCGTTGCTAGTGGTCTGGGTGTCGGAGCCAGATACATATATAGATACAGACACATAGCGGACGCCAACAAGTCATCGCCTACGCAAGCTGTACTCTTACCAAGGCTGAGCAGAATTACACCATAACAAAAATGGAATGCCTCAATATAGTCTGCACTAACTACAAGTTTCGACCATACTTGTATGGCCGCCACTTCACGATAGTGACAAACCACCATTCTCTTTGCTGGTTGGTTGGACTACGCGATCCATCTAACCAATTAGCTCAGTGGTCATTACAGCTTCAAGAATAGGACTTTTCTATCACTTGCAAAAGTGGTCGCTGTCACACCGATGCTGACTGTTTATCGCGCCTTCCTTCAGCAAGCACGTGAGATACGGACGATGACTTAGATGAATACCTCCTTGCCATCTCCACCGAGTTCCCTGATGCCAGCACCTTCAAGCGTGAGCAACAGCATGACCCTTCTATTCGAGCTATTCTTGACGCCGCTCAGTCACCTGCACGTGGCTCACCTTTCATTATTTTTGAAGATTTATTGTATAAGAAGAATTATTCTGCTGAAGGCGCTCCACTTCTGCTCGTGGTTCCCCAGACGTTGAGGGCTATGATACTTCACGCCATGCACAATGACATCACGTCAGGCCACCTTGGCTTTGCTCGGACACTTCACCGACTGCGCCAGCATTTCTATTGGCCCAAGCTCTGGAAGACGGTGAAGCAGTACGTTTCCAGCTGTGCCATTTGCCAATGCCATAAGCAGCCAACGACGCCTCCTGAAGGTGCCTTGCAGCCAGTTAAACCGCCGAGCGTGCCATTTGAAAAAGTTGGTGTCGACTGCTAGGTGCCTTCCCGAAGTCTACTTCCGGTCGTCGCTGAATTATTCTGTGTGTGGACTATTTGACCCGGTACACTGAGACGGTGGTGCTCGCTTCGGCTACAGCAGCAGACGTTTCATCGTTCCTGCTGTACTCCGTCATTCTCCGCCATGGTGCTTCACGCATTGTGATTAGTGATCGTGGATGGCAGTTTACTGCCGACATTGTTGAAGAACTACTAAGTCTTTGGGGATCTGATTACCGGCATTTGACCCCTTACCATTCGCAAACAGACTCACTGAGCGCACGAATCGTCTGCTGACCAACATGCTTGCCATGTCTGTCTCCACCGATCACAAAAACTGGGATTCAATTTTACCATTTGTTACGTACGCTTACAATACTGCCAAGCATGAAGTCACTGGCTATGCGCCTTTCTTTCTTCTCTATGCTCACAACCCCCAAAGCTTTATCAACACCATCCTTCCCTGGTCCCCACATGATGACTACTCATTAGGCCAGACTTTATGCCGTGCAGAAGCGCGTCGACTGGCCTGCCTCAGGACTCTCTCCTCTCAAGATCATGCCAAGACTCGTTACGACGCTCGACACATATGCTCTTAGGGACTTTGGCTTTGGACACCTGTGTGGAAAAAGGGGCTGGGCATGCATATATAATGCAAGAAACGCAGTGGCATATAGTATCGCCACATGTTTGCGATTATGCTTACATTACACATTCCTTCCCCACCGGCGCATTACGTCCAACCTAGGCATGTGTTGATGGGTTCCTCTACTACTTGCAGCGTTGCGTTTGAAAAGTAGTTAAGACGCACCTGCGTTCGAGACAGCCGTATTAGTTGCTCGATGTGCACAACACAGTCAGCCTCAAGCCCTCGGTGTGCTTTTCGCAGTGGCAGTGTAACGTGCAAAAAACGGTTGTGTTTAGCGTGCACCAACATCTTATGTACAACATTTTGCCAGGCCACAAAGTGGCTGCGCATCCGTACGTTTGCAATAAAATGAATGAGAAAATAATACCCACACCAGGAAGCACGATAAACGAAGCGTAGGGGACCAAATGATCACAGCACACAAATGCACTCGCAGCCACCTAAAGTTTCCTATTCAACGAGCACTTCTAGTACATATCGCTACTTAATATCATATTATCAATGAACGTACAACACTTACTGCCTGCTGGCTGTTTATCCACGTTGTTTTGGCACACCTCTACTGTCAAGAAAGTTTGAAGCAAAGTCACAAAAAGTGCTGTTCCTGCAAAATTACTGCACTTGTTCGCCCGCAAGCTGCAAACGAGGCGAGCAGACACGCCAGCGGCGCTCTGGCTTCCACTGGTGCCTTGCGCTGATCCGATAGGAAAGGTGCGGCGCTGCAATTTTTGGGAAGGTCCATTGACCAACCAAATCTCTCGGGAATAGCACATAAAAAAGAGGACAATGTGTCAGCTAGCCCTCATTATGATTGCATTCAAAGGAGGAATATTGTCTAAATGACATGAAATAGCAATCACTCCATGCTCATTTACTCTATTCTTTTCTCCAAGTACTGTTTATCATGCTTTTGTTCATTTGTATCACAACTTTTGCACTATGTGAAAGAAATTTTGAGAAGCACAAATGCACTTGCAGTGTAAATATTTTAATCCTTCAATAAAATGAAATGTTGAGTTGATAGGCTTTGTGTTCTGTGGTGTCCCTTCTGGCCCTTGTCTCGCACTCAATGGTTAAACATAAACCCGCACCAACTTTTTCAGTTACTTGTCAGTCAGTGTTGATAAACTAAAAGGTTTAAGCCAGAACGTTACTAAAGTGGAACCTCGTTGATACAATTCTGTGTAATACATTTTTCGGGATCATACATTTTTTTCCCTATAATAAGATTTGGTTGGATGATACGGTTCATTTTCCAGTTCCCGTGATGATCATATCAACAAGGTTTCACTGTACTTATGTCACTTCTGGTCAGTATAGTACTACTCCTCTGGCTTCTCATAAAGAATGCTAATAGGGACATGGCATATAATATGGCATGTATAGTTTTTGTAATGATAGCCTCATAGCACAAGCTGTATTTTGGCTATCACCAACTGCTCAAACCGTGATCAGAGGCGGATACTAGGAGAGCTTTTCTGGTTGGCTGGCACAAACTGTACCTCTTCCTGCACTTCACAAAGCTGAAATACTGTATTTAGGCTCACTGAAACTGCTTATGTGTTGCTTGTATAGTTTCTTTAAAAATTACTTTCAAACTAAGGTAAGCCATATAATTTTGTGTGCAGCTCATACACTAATACCACTTGGATCTACTATAGACCAAAAAAGTTTACGGACGAAGGGATCTGACAAAAAGCTGAATATCTCTGCAGCCTCAAAACGCAGCCTGGTATTCCCATTTCCAGCCACTACTGGTATATGCGAACATTGTGATGTAGAGGCTTTACTGCCAACTTTTAAATGCTGCTCGTATATTTAGTGTTGTCTGAGATCCCGTGGTCCATAAACTTTTTTTGGTCGATAGTACCTACTCTTTCCAGTTTCATTTATTACTCAGGCTTTTTTTTTGCTACCAATACTTAATGACATAAAGCTGGTAATGACGTAACTTCTTACATGAAAACAAAGCTTCATTGATGTGAAAAAAACTGAGATGTCAGGAATTACATGTCTTTTTTAGGCTGTGCTCTATCTCTGGGGAGCATCGATTGGCTGTGACCTGGTTGTGGCTTCCACAAGGCTTCCAAGTTTCCTTACAAGGTTCTTCGAGGCATCAGTCTGAGATGACATTTAGTCAAAAATAAAAAGCTAAGCAGCTCTACATAGCACTTTGCCTTGACAAAGTACTTGGTTGTTATGGCAACAAAGCGCATGCGAGGAAATTTCATGCACTTAAAGGGCCCCTAAACCACCTCAGATATTTTTTGAACATTGCAAGTAAACAGGCGCATCGAGTTCAGAGTGCCGTCACGATCAACGATGCCAAACGCTGTAGTGCTATGCGCCACGGGCGCGCCACAAAACCAAAAAACAATGCCATCCTCCCCTCACCTTTGCGGTAACCCCAGCGGTCGTCATGATGTCAGCAGGGGGAATCTGGTGATGTCAACGGCGGAAACGATGTCCATTGGTCGAACAAGAACCTACGACTTCCGGTTTGTCTGCTAGTAGGTACGCGCGCTCCCTGCTCGTCCTCGCCATGTTGCTCGCTTGTGTGCGCTTGCACATAGGTAATTGCAGCCCATAACGCAAGTGCCAAATCGCTCGTGTTCCAACACAGTCATGCTTAGCGGTCTCATTAGCTGTGCGAACAGAGTGCGACAGTGTTGGCCTTTCCAGACGTGCGCGCAACACAGGGTCTATAGCAGCACACTTCGCATAACACGCGCCAGCACCGCAGCTACAGCGGGTAGCCGAGAAGTGCCGAGTTCACGTCCACGTTACCGGCACGCTAACTCGCCACACACCGTTTGCCATTCGCGGGCCTCCTTTCGACAGCGGTTTTGCTCGCGAGCGACAAGATTTCCTTGCCCTACGTAGAGAGGATGAGACCAGGACTGATTTGTGCGGCAGCCTCACCGCCGATCGCTCGACGGTGCTGATATCGTCGCTAGGCCTTTTCCGATTCCCTTCAAAGCTAAAGCGGACGGCGCTTCGAAATGAATTACCGACGCTCACAAGCCACAACATTTTATTATTGTAGTTATCGCTCTTTGCAATAATTGTACACAAAGAAGAAAAATATGCTGATATTAGCAGCGCCGTCGGCTACGATGTGAGCACAGCCGAGCCGGTCATCTCCCGTCGGTAGCCGCGCGCTCAGCTGCAGCCGATGTTTTTGTTGCCGGTGGCAGAGGCACGCAGCTTCGCAGTCGTCGATTGGCCCGTTGATCGTGCAGCGGGCGGGGCGCCGGCCGAACTGTCATCTACTTTGGACACCTCTCGCACGGCAGAGTGGAGGCTGTATGATCGTCCGCATATGTGCCGCTAGCATGGCTAGCGTGTACGTGCCTTACCGGAAGTAGGCAGTGTTTTGAGAAGCGCGTTGGCAATGACGTATGTCACATCACATTTGGAGCAGCAATCGGCGAGGAGGAGACACCAGCCGTAGTGAAGGAAAGAGTGAAACGAGCGAGGGCCGTTTTTCGATCATCAAACGCGTGTAACTCCGCTATTACAGCACCATTTCAAAAAATTCTCGCGGCTACGTGTTCGTTGTAGACTTGTGCACAACTGCAACACCACAACTAAATTTCGACCTCTGGGTGGTTTAGGGGCCCTTTAAGTTATCTTATGCTCATATTTTCATAGCAAAATCAATGTTAATTTATTGTACTGAATAAAAAAATATTTGCACTGCTTTTTTGGCTCCCATATTACAGAAAGTTAGCATCTACAGAATAAATGTAAACGAATTGGTTATCATAGAAAGTGTGCATACTGCAGCATAAAACAATGGTAATGTGGTCCATGCATTCTTAATATTCTAAAGGTGTTAATTTGGCAGAGCTTGTAGTAGCGCAACGTCAACGGTCAGTGCAGTAACAGCTTCCAAGCACGAGAGCTGTTGCCGATCAAGAGCGCTCGATCCACTAGCGCTTTGATCCAGCTAGCGCTAAACCCACTAACGTGTTTCTTCTTCGCTACAATGACCCCTGGGAGTGATAAGGGAGCCGTCCAGCAACCTAACAGTACGTCACAATGATAGGGTAGTACTAAGGCTATAGACGGTCGACACGGACAGTGTCTCGTCCACGACGGTGCATGTCAGAATGGCTCTACTGGTTCTATTACATAGTTAACAGGAGATGCGTGTTCGATGACACGATAAGGGCCTTCATACTTCGGAACCAGTTTTGATGAGAGGCCAGGGGCAGTGAAAGGGACTGAGAGCCACACGAGCGCTCCCGGATCGAAGGTGACCTTGAAAGTGGCGTCACCGATAATGCTCCTCTGGCGCTCTTCATCTTTGGTAGTAAAGGCCTGAGCGAGGTCGCGGCACTCTTCTGCATGTCTGACCGTTGCAGAAATAGGTACGAACTCGGATGCATCTGGCTGGTACGGCAGAATTGTCGATGGTGTGCGAAGGGTGCCGACCATACAGTAAGAAAAAGGGTGAAAACCCAGTGGTGGTCTGCGTAGCGGTGTTATACACGTAGGTGACGAAGGGTAGGATGGCGTCCCAGTTCGTGTGGTCGCAGGCGACATACATTCAAAGCGTATCACGGAGCATACAGTTAAACCATTCCATGAGGCGATTCGTTTGAGGGTGGTACGCCGTAGTTGTGCGATGAATGTGGCACTCTGAAAATGGCTTCAACTACTTCCGACAGGAAGACGCGTCCGCAATCGCTGCGCAGTTCTTGAGGTGGACCATGCTGCAGAATGAATCAGCGAAGCAGGAATGTGGCAACGTCGCGTGCTGTAGCTGCTGGAAGGGCGGCTCTTTCGGTGTATCGTGTGAGGTGATCGACTGCAACAACGGCCCAACGGTTACCAGCTGATGTCAAAGGAAGAAGTCCATACAGATCGATCCCAACGCGGCCGAACGGCCGGTTAGGGCAGGGTAGAGGCTGCAGACCAGCTGGCGAGAGCTGGGGTGAAGATTTCTGGCGCTGGCAGTTGGGGCATGAGCAAATAAACTTTTGAACGTAGTTGTACATTCCTCGCCAGTAGTAGCGTTGTCGGAGGCGCTGGTAGGTTTTGAAGTCTCGAGTGTGCACACTGTGGATCAGAGTGGAATGATGCGCAGATCTCAGAACAGAGGCTTCGAGGTACTACTAATATCCACTGGCAGCCGTCAGAGGTGTAATTGCGTCGGTGAAGCAGGTCGCCGCGAATGGCGAGCTTGAAGGCACAAAGCACGAGCGGTTGGCTGCGATGACGGATCAGCAAGGAAGTCGATGATGGAGGCAATCCAGGGGTCCTTGCGCTGCTTGGAAGGGATGGTCCCGATGTCGATGGAAGAAACGTCAAGCTGGGGTAGTGAGCAGCATGCATTGTCGTCAGGCAAGGGCGAACATGAGAGGGCATCAGTGTCAGCATGCTGGCATCCGTTGCGGTACAGTACTGCGGATATCGTAATCCTGCAAGTGAAGTGCCCAGCGGGCGAGATGGCTTGAGGGTTCCTTCAACGACGACAGCCAGCATAATGCATGGTGGTCCGTGACGACATCAAATTTGCGACCGTACAAATAGGGCAGGAACTTATTAAGTGCCCAGATGATCGCCAGGCATTCTTTTTCTGTGACGGTGCAATTGGTCTCGGTCTTAGTAAGCGTACGGCTTGCATATGCCACAAAATACTCGGGAAACCCTTGTTTGCACTGCGCTAGGACAGCGCCGAGGCCAACACCGCTGGCATCCATGTGTACCTCAATAGGTGCAGTTGGGTCGTAGTGGCGCAAAATGGGAGGAGACGTCAGCAGACGACGGAGCTTTGCGACCACTTTGGCGCACTCAGATGACCACGAATGGAGGGGTCCGTTGCTTCCCAAGGAGCTTCGTCGAGGCGATGTGACGGTGGCGAAATTACGAATGAAGCGCCTGAAGTAGGAACACAAGCCTACGAAACTGCGTGGTTCTTTGACGGACGTCGGTTTTGGGAATTCGGCGATGGCACGAAGTTTGGCTGGATCGGGGAGAATTCCATCCTTCGAGACGACGTAACCCAGTATCGTGAGCTGCCGCGATGCAAATCGGCACTCCTTTAGGTTCAGTTGTAGGCCAGCATTTGTTAGGCACGTCAAAACACGCCGGAGGCGTTGAAGGTGCGTGGTGAAATCAGGGGCAAAAACAACGTCGTCTAGGTAACATAAACATGTGTGCCACTTCAAACCGTGCAGAACTGTGTCCATCATGTGTTCAAAGGTTGCTGGCGCATTACAAAGTCGAAAGGGCATGACGTTAAATTCGTATAAGCTGTCGGGTGTGACAAAGACTGTCTTCGGCCTATCGGTGTCAGCCATGGGCACTTGTCAATAGCCGGAGCGTAAATCTAGAGATAAAAGAATTCTGCTCCTTGTAGGCCACCGATAGCATCATCGATTCGCGGTAGTGGGTATACATCTTTGCGAGTGATCTTGTTCAGGCACCGATAGTCTACACAGAACCGTACAGTCATCTTTTTTCGTAACAAGGATGACAGGAGATGCCCATGGACTGTTTTAGAGTTGGATCACTTCACTTCACGATATGGGCATGTCGTCGACTTGCTCATTAATCATGCGACGTTCTGCGGCAGAGACGTGATATGGGCATTGCCACAATAGCGATTGGGAGCCAGTGTCAATATGGTGCGTGACAGCGGACGTCCGGAACAGGGAAGGTTGCCCGACATCAAAAGAAGAACGAAATTCTTTTAAGATGAGCAGAAGCTGAGAACACTGAGCTGGGGTGAGACCATCAGCAATAGATGAATCGAACACACCTGTGGCTGTGGGCAAAGGGTCAGACGTAGAGAGAGAACAGAGAGTGCTGCAACTGGCGCAGGTCGTGTCTTCGGGAGCATGCTTAATATTTACGGCGTCGATCGCTTCCGCATAGCCAAGAAATTTGCCTTGAAGCGGCATCACGGGGTATGACAAGGGGTTTAACATAGCTGCGAACCTAGCAACATAAAAATTCGGAGGCTGCCGCACAAGAGGGAGGGGGGAGTCAAGCAATTTTGTGCCACCGTGCGAAACGGTGCACGTGGTAGAGAGTACATACTTGTCACCTCTCCGCGAAGTGACAAAGCACGCAAAGTCCGTCGTATATGATTTCATAAATACTTGCAAGTACTTATTCTTGGCTTATGAAAGCGTCATCTATCGCTCCAACTCAACTCGGGGAAACAAAGAGTAGTTTGGCATTCCGCACTTCACTTGACAACCTGACAAAGCCAAAAGCATATTGCACTTACGGTAGCGCACTCACGATCGATTAACGACTGGATTGCTAAAAAACATGAGCCAGCCAGAGACAAGCCAATCCGGAAAATTCAATATGGCACATAATGGCAGTGCCATAGAGTTTCTCACTATAACAATTTTATAGTGTGAAACTCTATGGGCAGTGCCCGTCGGTTGCTCGCGTTCGTGGCGGTGCCGGCGGCCGCTACCAGAATTCAAGGTGTATGCTGGTGAATAAGTGCTCCCGCACTGCTTTCTCGCATGGTTATATTACAGGGAGTAATATGATCACAGCGATAGGGCATCAAAAAAATGCAGAACAAAAAAAAAACGCTGTGCTGTGGTGACTACTTTTCGGGAGATTTGAGGTCGCGTCCGTACAATCGGGAGATGTGAGAAAAATTCGGGAGGCTCCCGGACAATTCAGGAGAGTTGGCAGGTATGGGGTTACAGACGAAAATAGCTGTGGAGCCCTGTTTGACGTTCACTGTCGCAAAAGATAGCAGCAGACCTTTTCGATTATAAAAGCGGCGATGAAATTACGATACAATTACCATAAATTCGACAGTGTATACAACGTCCTCGATGAGAACACTAGCGGTGCACGCCGCTATCGGGTGAATACGCTGCGCGCCTGGTGTACGGAGAGACAATCCAGCAAGGGGCGCCGTGACCTTTCGATGGAGGCGACAAAGCTTTGCGTCCATAAGTGATACAGTGGCTCCGGTGTCTACAAGGACAGATATGCGCACACCGTCAACTAACACGTCTATTACATTGGTCGGGCTATGTTGAGGACTTTCGCGTTTCGACGGCGTCACAGCCCTTGCCTCATGGACTGCGATGACTAGTTTTCCTCTTCCCGAGCTTCGAGACGAGGCTTCATCGGTGAAGGGGGGCATCGACGTGGAGAAGGTGAGTGGCGGATGTTGGCAGACCGGCGGAATGATGGTGACGCAGTACAAGGTTCATTATCGTAATATAGGTGCGGTGAATCCAGCATACGACTTGGCACATTTGGTGTAACGTGGCCTGCGTAGCTGCACACAAAACATTGCGGCCAATTGTCCGCTGTACACTACCGAGTCGCTGCGGCAGGTCCCATCCATGTGAGAAGACGTGTTGGACGGGGCGGCGGCGGGTGAAGTGGTTGCATGGCAGGCTGCTGTCGAAGCATAGCGAGGACTTCGGTATACGTGAGAGGTCCCTGTTGGGGCTGGGTGACGACTTGTGCGTAGCTGAGCGGTACAGCCGTCGGGATCTGTCGGGGCCTGGCCATGACTTCAGCATAGCTGTGAGGCGCAGCCGCCAAAACGTGCTGGTGGTGCTCAGGCAAAACATCATGCAGTTCTTGTGCTATGATGCGGTGAATTGAAGGCACAAAACTCGGCGTTCGCGCGTGTACCAGATGCAGCTGTGAAAAATCCATCAATGAGAGTTGCCGGGCAACTTCCTCGCGGACGAACGCCTTCATTTCTGTGAGCAAACTTGTCTGGTCGGACATGGCAGCCAAACCAGCGAGGCGTTCGTCACGCGGCAGAGATCGACGGGTCAGTGATCGCTGGTGATTGTGACGGGCAGTGATTGTGACCTGTTAGTGAGGAAACATGCAATTCACTTTAAGACGTTACTGTCAAGATTTAGTTGGTGCAGCTTGTAAAGTAACAGTCTATGGCAAACCTTATCAAATGCTTTTGAAAAGTCGAGGAAAATGCAGCCGGCAAGCAATGATTGATCATGAATCTGATGTAAGTGATTCGTAAAGGATATTAACTGTGTTTCACATGAATAAGTTTTACGGAAGCCATGCTGTGCTGACGTGAAAAATGAATTAGATTTAAAAAAATTGACTAGGTTAGTAAAAATTATGTGCTTGAGCAGTTTACAACAAATACTAGTTAAAGAAATAGGGCGGTAATTAGTTGAGAAGTTATTACCGGATTTATGCAGTGGAACGACCTTCCCAATTTTCCATTGTCTAGGAAGTGTAGACATATCCAGAGACTGTTGGAAAATTTTTGTTAGTATAATGGAAGTGTAAGCACTAGTATTTTTCAAAAATTTTGTGTTAATACCATCATAGCCAGGAGAATCATTCTTAAGTGCTTCAATCAGTCGTACGACGCCAAGTGGCTCGACAATCACTGATGACATAGGTAAATAATTGTGTGAGCTCACAGTAGGTAATTCATTATGGCTATCCACAGAAAAATATTTAATGAAAGATTCGTTAAGAACAGTGGCGCAATGGTTTTTACTAATCTGGTTACCGGATGAGTCGATCAAGGAAATATGGTTGGTTGTCAGATGGTGGGTTAATGACTCGGCAAAATTTTTTTGCGTTAGTTTGTAACACAGATGGCAAAACGTGAGTCAGAAAGTTATCTTTAGCGGATTTGAGCGCACCTATGTAGATGGTCGATGCAGATTTGTAAGAAGACCAGCGGGGGTGGTTAGTAGGCAAACATGTGGCAGCACGATAGAAACGTTTCTTTTGGTTATATAGACGTTTGATATAAGTATTGTGCCATGGCGCATGTGCGTTTGAAGTGATAAAGCGATTAGGGATATATTTATTTGTTAGACGTTCGACTTCATTTACAAACACATCCCAGTTCGACTGCACTGAACGGGTATCAAAATTGCTTAAAAAGATGTCTAAAAAATGTGTTATTTCACTGTTAATCATGTCAAAGTTGGCTTTCTTGTAGTCCCGTATCGTTTTATTTTTTTTGTTTGCCTTAGGACAGGGCGCATTCAATGAAATCGAAAGTAATGAATGATCACTTATGCCTAGTGCATAGGTGATAGTGGTAGCGAAATCTGGTTGAGTCAGTAGTAGATCAAGAATGCTGGTACTATTATTTGATGTTCTGGTCAGCAACATGACTAGTTGCGTTAGAGAAAAAACTGAACATATGTAAGGAAATTCACAAGGTTGTGGCAAAGACGGCAATGAATAGGATGGATTTGCATTCCATATTATACTCGGAAAGTTGAAATCTCTTATTAGAAACGAAGGATATGAAGGAAATCGTGTACAAACTATATTCATTGCATCATGCAGTTCATCGGTAAATGTTGAAGCTGAGGAGGGAGAGTGATAGCATAAACCTAATATAATCTTGTGGTAGCCAATGGTTACTATGGCCCAGACTAATTCAAGTTCAGTGTTAATATGAATGCATGAAGAAGGAACGTCCTTTGAGACGGCAAGAAGGACGCCGCCTCCCCTACGCATTGTCCGATCACAGCGGTATATGTGAAAGCGGTTCGCGTCGTCAAAGATTTCATGATCGCGGACATGCGCTTGGAGCCATGTTTCCGTTAAGCAACTATATTTGCGCTACAGGTGTCAATAGCTGATGATAAAGAATTATACTTGTTTAGTACACTTCTGACGTTAGAAAAAAGAACTGATACCTGAGGACGTGATTCGCGGCCAACTCCCCTCACGCGTCCCTATGTAGATGTGCTAGCCGAATAAGTACGGGCATAACTAGCATGATCGAGGCGTTTTTTAACCTCTAGAACTTTATCACTCTGAAAAATACATGTAGCATTTGTTATTAATGAGCAATTTGTTGTAACGTAACTTAAATAGTGGTGAACCGAGCTGAGCTTTCCCAAAGTCAATGAGTTTTTTACGAGCCTGTCGTGTTGCAATTGAAAAGTCTTCGCTGACTGTGATGTTCTTATCCTTTAGTTGATTACGTAGTGACAGTACTTTCTCTTTTATTTTTAAGTCCGTAAACTTAGCAAGGATGGGGCGACACTTAGTAGGTGAAAAGTTACCTAAACGGTGCGCCCTTTGAAATGATTCACTGGGAAATCTGTCAAAAACGGTAGCAATGAAATTTGTTAATTTTACTTCAGTTTCCTGCCAGGTTTCTTTCAAATCTGGAACTCCGTGAAATATTAAGTTGTCCCGTCGTGATCTGTCCTCTAGATCAGTTAGTCTGGATTGCACCTGATTATTTACATCGGTTAGTTCTTCCACAGATTTTTTAATTTTTGTTAGTTCTTCTGTCATGTGATCTAGCTTTTTAGATTTTTCTTCTAATTTGTCAAGCCGCTTCCAGATGCCAGTAATTCCATGTGAATGCTTTTTTGCCCGGTTTTAATTGCTTTAACACCAGCGGCAAGGTCAGACTGACTTTTAGAGATCTGCAAGGAGCGAGAGTGCACGTCTTTCAACATGTATAGCGCATTCATTTGCTCAGCAGGATTTTCGGGTAAGTCATCAAATTCTTGTGGCACTGTGGTATGGGTGGCAGGTCCAGGGTTAGTTTCAATGTCACCGTAACACAGCAATAGATATGCCATTGAAAAACATTCGCTCAAAGTATTGCACAGGACCCGTGGGCATGGGAACAGCAGTAGACAGCGGTTGTTAGATTTTTTAGCATATAGTGAAGGTTGTGTACACACCTGCATGGTGAAGAAGTAGTGTCTTAGAGCGGTACAAGGACGATTGTTCCCATGCTCACTGAATCCGATGTCCAGGCGTTCGTGGTTAAAACTGTTGGCGGCAGTTGCTGTTGGTGACGATGGGGCTGGTCGGTTTTCGATGAGTACCCAGGGGGCGTCATTTCTCGGCGTGTGTTGATCGAGTGCACTGACGAAGCTCGTTGTTGGCAGTGATGCACTGACGTGCGCCAAGCCAGCTGTGGACGGCAATAACCACGGCAGGGCAATCGCAAGCAGGGCCTGCATGGTGAAGAAGTAGTGTCTTAGAGTGGTACAAGGACCACTGTTCCCATGCCCACTGAATCCGATGTCCAGGCGTTCGTGGTTAAAACTGTTGGCTGCAGTTGCTGTTGGTGACGATGGGGCTGGTCGGTTTTCGATGAGTACCCAGGGGGCGTCATTTCTCGGCGTGTGTTGATCGAGTGCACAGACAAAGCTCGTTGGCAGTGATGCACTGACGTGCGCCAAGCCAGCTGTGGACGGCGATAACCACGGCAGGGCAATCGCAAGCAGGGCCTGCATGGTGAAGAAGTAGTGTCTTAGAGCGGTACAAGGACCACTGTTCCCATGCCCACTGAATCCGATGTCCAGGCGTTCATGGTTTTATTAAAACTGTTGGCGGCAGTTGCTGTTGGTGACTATGGGGCTGGTTGGTTTTCGATGAGTACCCAGGGGGCGTCATGTCTCGGCGTGTGTTGATCGAGTGCACTGACGAAGCTCGTTGTTGGCAGTGATGCACTGACGTGCGACAAGTCAGCTGTGGACGGCGATAACCACGGCAGGGCAATCGCAAGCAGGGCCTGCATGAAGAAGTAGTGTCTTAGCGCAGTACAAGGACCACTGTTCCCATGCCCACCTGTTATAGGTGTCGTCCTCAATGCCCTTCAGGATGTTTTGGATTCGATCAGACTCCGCCATGGTTGAATTGACTTTCTGTCATAGGTCCAGGACATCTTAAATGTAACTGATGAATGTTTCACCTGGCTGTTGAGCTCATTCTCGCAAACACTGCTCGGCACGTATATTGCGAACAGCAGGGCAGCCAAATACATCGGCAAAAGAAGTCTTAAATTCAGACTATGTCTGGAACTCTGCTTCATGGTTATTATACCACAGGCTGGCCACACCAGCGAGGTAGAACAGAACATGGCTCAGTTTCACCACTTCGTCCCACTTGTTATGGGTGCTTAACCTGTCGTACACCGTGAGCCATTCGTCCACGTCAGTATCGTTCACTCCTGAGCAGATAGGATCGCGGTGACGAGGTACCCCGGGACACGCAGTGGGTGCGGGATGAGTCGTTTCCTCGGAGGCGTCTTGAGGCATGGTAGATGGTAAGGTACGGGATTGGAGTTCCAGAATGATTGGCTGAGGTTACCCAGCACACTCCACCAATTCTAAAGGTGTTTATTTGGCAGAGCTTGGAGGAGCGCAACGTCAACGGTCAGCGCAGTAACAGCTTGTAAGCACGAGAGCCGTTGCCGATCATGAGTGCTCGACCTACTAGCCCTTTGATTCAGTAGAGTTGAAGCCACTAATGTCTCTCTTCTTTGCCACAATATAATTATACATAGATATTTGATGCATGGTGGAATTTTGCAAACGCACCAGACGGCACCACTATGGTCCCAAGATGACACCACTCTGGGATACAGAAAGCACCAGGCGAGCACACCAAGCCCACTACGTCGAACACAAAATGAACACCTTGGAAGGGACACTAAACACACCAGGACGGGCACACCAGACCCGGGTCTGAAAACCGCTCTGGCGTAAACGATAAAAAACACCAGACACGGTAGGTTGTATTGTATTTACTCCAATCTAATGCACTTTTTTCCAGTAAAACAGGTCCAAAAATGGTGTGAGCGTTAGAATCGAGTACGACCCTAAATCTGAGTTACCATATAGCCGTCGGCATTTGAAAATGGCCGCCTCGAACACGCTTCAAGCCTAGCTACAATCTAGCCTAGTTCCCGTAGCTTCCCCCATGTGCTGCAGTAATCTTGCTTAGCCATTAGTCTTCCCGTTTTCTGCGTCTGCTCTATCACTATAAAGTGCCGAGTTCGTCATGATGCCGCATTTAGAAGGAAAGGGATCTTGTGCGGAGATGGACGGAAATCAGGCCTCATAGCGGGCGTTTGGAGAATCGAAACTTGTGTGCAGGACTGGCACAAAAGGAGAGGATTTTCACGAGCAAAGCAATGTGGAAGGGTTTCAGTGCACCAAAGCAGGACGTATTTCACAACGATCCGCTTCGGCAATACAATCGCCTTGGCCCTATCTTTAAATCGATCTGCTACTTGCAGAGTCGGCCATGCGCTGTGTTTTCACCGGGTCGCGTTGAAGCGAAAGGCATGCTAGCACGAAGGTAAATTCGCTTGCCGCGCTTCGTCACTCCAGCGTTTTGACAGGGAGTTTCCACGGTCAACGAGTGCAAAGTCTTCATGTTTGCTTGTGCGCGCGTCACCTCCTTGCTTGTTAAATTTATTTAGTAAGTGAATGTTTGCAAGTTTTATACGGCCGATAAAACTGCTATCGCAATCGATGCTTTGCCTTTCGGGCGAAACTGTGACTTCTTTTATTCATTGCACTTTATAGTGCACCGGAAGTAAATCTTTATCTTTCCAAATGAGAGAAAGTTGTATTTCTGTATGAGAGCATGAGGTGAGCGGTACTGCAAAGGATTTTTTTTTATCACGAAAAAGCGTTGTCCGTGACCCAATAAAAAAAAACTCGCGTTACAATCGAGGGCGCATTAGAATCGAGTAAACATGGAATTTTTCGACTGGGTACATATTCTTTTTTATGCTTCATCAGTAGTCAGAGGAACACTCTGCATGTGCCATCAACAGGATCAATCAGCCATGAACAGTGGATAAGAGTGGCATGGAATTGAGCGGAAGGCATCAATACAAAACTGCAGCCTGTATCTCGACTATTCTCATGCTGTCACTACAGAGATGCAAGTACAGCCAATGCATGCACTGAATCTCTATTGGCGACTACTACATAGACTAGGTTTCACTAGTTAGTTTCGAGTAAGTGCCGGTGACATGGCGTCGACCGTGCCGGCAACATGTGAAAAAAAAACTGCTATTTCTTCTAGACTTAGTGCCCAAATTACATGTGGTCGTGCAGTTGGAGTGAATTGTCGCACAGCGCGCTGACAAGATGTCCGAAATTTTGGTCATCCTCACTCTTTGGGGTTAGTAGTGGTGCCAAGGAGAAGTCCAAATTATCAAGCATGACCAAGTTATCGGCGTCTGAATTATTAATTGGTGACTGTACCTAACTATTCTTTGCTTGAATTGAATTTAGTGGTTTTACATGCAGAAACCACGATTTGATTATGAGGCACACTGGGGGACTCTGGATTAATTTTGACCATCAAGGACTCTTTAACCTGCCCCCAATGCAAAGGACACAGGCGTTTTTGCATTTTGCCCCATCAAAATGCAGCCGCCATGATGTCGAGGGATCTAAATCCCACGACCTCACACTAAGTGGCACAACTCCAGAGAAGCTAATCCACTTCTGCGGGTTATTCTTTGCCAATGAGCTTGTTTCTTGTAACCAGGCTTGGCAGTACAGAAACAAATGACCTACCGATGCCCTTGACAAGAGGTCAGTGCTCGAGGTACAGAAATAATTTGGCCAATGTCGTTTGACCTGTGCGCTTGTACCCCCATCTGGTGGTGGTTGTTCAGACCGAACGCGTACAGCTTGCCGGTTTCACATAGCAGCGCATACGTGGTATATGCCCTAGCCCATATCCTGTCGAAGGCTCGTGTCTTGCTACCTGGACATGATGCCACACTAGATACCAGCGGTAAACAATAAACACAAACAATCTAAGGGGAGGAAAACAAGCAAGTGTTAGGAACTCCGCTGGTGGCTAATTTATTTATTTTCTGCTTTATCTTCAATACTGCCAGTCTCTTGCAATACCTGGGCAGGCAGACAGTCACATGTGCACGAAGAAATGATCAGTGCAAACAGAATGGGGAAAAATAATTTAGTGCCACTGGAGATCAAATATGGTGAACAAATTTACATACATCCTTCAAATATTTTATTTCACAAAGATCGAGCGATATAACATTGCACAAAACGACAATATGCATATTCTTTAATTGTTTGTTTCTGTTGTGCATTTACAGTTTTACGCACAGCACTTTTTTGTGTTTTTAATATTTGCATCAGATGGCTTTGTGTGATAATAGTATTGCCTTTCCCTTCATGTCATTTTACAATTATTTTCACTTACATACATGATGACTGTGTCATAGATTACTATACTTTCAAAGTTTTGTTCGTTTTTGCTGCTGCAAATTATACACAAATACAGGCCTAAACTAGCTTCGGCTACTGGCCTAACATTTTTCTGCACACAGTGTATGTGCACATTGAAGGAAATGAAACAAATTAAACATTAGGGCAACTAAATACATTTCAGTTCTGAATTGAATTTAAATCTGAAGTTTCAAGTGCCAAAATCACAATTTGATTATGAGGCATGCCTTAGTGGTGGACTCCGGATTAATTTTGATCACTACGGGATCTTTAACATGCCCCCAATGCATGGGACACGGGCATTTTTGCTTTTCACCCCCACCAAAATACGGCCGCTGCGGAAGAGATTTGATCTCGCGACCTCGTACTTAAAAGCACAACACAAAGTACAGTTCCACAGTATTTAATGAAAACACTAGAAATTTAAGTCAAGCAGTAAACCGCAATGATTCTTAATACAGACCCCCCCCCCCAAACCCGTTTATACCAAACTCAACAGTTCCATAAAATGTACCAGTAGTTCGCTATATATGAACTCGGCCTTGAAAACGCTACAAAGTGACTGCACTGAAGCTAGCATTGGCACTTACAATTCGGCAGCACTTTTGTCCAAAAAACACAGTGTCAAAGTAGCCTAAAGGCAGCACGCATACCATTAATTTGAGCCATTGCATGTAGAACAAGAGCATGTTAAGTTTTTGCAGGAAAAAAGTTTATGGTGTTTTATACATAAATATTAGGTTACGCAAACAAGCAACCCTGTTGAAACAGATTTGAACCATTCTTTTTTTTGGATTCGCATTGAAATAGAACTAAGTTGCTTTTTCAGAACAAGAATGAAAAAAAAAAATACTTGGCAAAGTAATGAATATAACAAAGTAAATTCAACTCGCATGTCTACTTACCACGGGGTTTCGGTATGTAGACATTGGTGGGCTTAAGCAGGTGTAGTGAAGTGCAGCATGCTCGGTGCAAGGTCGTTCCCATAGGCACTCGTCCCAGCTGTCCTTGCTCTCCGCATCCCATGGTCAGAACGTAGCCCTTAACCATCAGCATCACCACGTGATCACTGCCAGAAGCAATCTCCGTCAAACAAACAACAAATGCTTGACACCGAGTGCACAAATAAATAGCATGCTGCCTCATTCAGTTATGCCAGTGTCACGCAGGCCTTTTCGAAAGCCTTTGAGCCAAGAATTTAGTGACACAGCAGAGCATTTTCTACCAATATTTCAAAGGCCTTGAAACAGTGGGCTCCCTTGTCATTACCTTGTTCACACAAGAAAGAACACTTGATTTCCGTTAAAGGTGCCCTGAGACCCTTTGTTATCTAATCACAGAATTATGTAGTGTCACCTCATGAATCTCCTGCCGCAAAAATTTCCGAATCCTTCAAGAACAAGTGAAGTGATCGTAGCTATTGGAGCGGTCAGCGGCTTCCAGTCTACTTTAATCTCCACTAGCGACTAGCACACTGGAAGCTAGGCAAAGGAGTGCCAGGGACCAATGCCCCTCCCCCCTTTGGACTCCTCCAAAAGTTGAATGAGAGACTGTTCGTGATGGCACCCCGTGACAGTCGTGGTATCTATGCTGCACTTTTCGTCTCTAAAACCACGTGGAGCAGATGCAGCAACACGCAACAACTTTTAGACCGGCAGAGTGAAGATGAAATGGTTATTCTGACCAATATCGCAGACATACATATATTTAAGTTATTTAACTCGAATGAGTATTAAGCGTACTACTGAGAATGTTCTCACAACCACGAAATCAGACAATAGCTGTTATGGGTCCAGCTGCTTGCGGCAACACCGTATGACACTGCGGAAGCCAAGCAAGCCATTTTTTGTTGCTTTTGACCCAAGATTGTTAATTTCCTCCTGCATCATCATCAGCATATATTTGTGTCCACTGCAGGATGAAGGCCTCTCCCTGCGATCTTCAATTACTTTTCTTGCGCTAGCCGATTCCAACCTTGCGTCTGCAAAATTCCCAACTTCGTCAGCCAACCTAGTTTTCTGCCATCCTTAACTGTGCTTCCCTTCTTTTGGCACCGATTTTTAACTTTATGGTCAACCAGTTATCTACCCTAGCATTACATAGCCTGGCCAGCTCTCTTTCTCTTAATGTCAGCTAAATAGTGGCTATCCCCGTTTGTTCTCTGATCCACACCACTCTCTTCCAGTTGCTTAACGCTAGGCCTAACATTTTTCGTTCCATCGCTCATTGTGTGGTCCGTAACTTGTTCTTGAGCTTCTTTGTTAAGGTTACTCCAAGTTTTTCCCTCATATGTTAGCCCCGGTAGAATGCAGTGATTGTACACTTATTTTCGATGACAGTGACAAGTTCCCAGTCAGGATTTGGCAATGCCTGCCATATGCACTCCAACCTCAATTTTATTCTTCTGTAAATTTCCTCATCATTATCAAGGTCCCCTGTGAGTAATTGACCTAGATAAACATACCCCTCTACAGACTAGAGGCTGACTGGCGATCCTGAATTCTAGTTCTATTGCCAGGCTATTAAACATTATCTTTGTCTTCTGCATAATAATCTTCAACCCCACTCTTACACTTTCTTGGTTAAGGTCCTCGATCATTTGTTGTAATTCGTCGCCATTGTTGCTGAACAGGACGTCATCTGCAAATAGAAAGTTGCCGAGATATTCGCCGTTGATCCTCACTCCTAAGCCTTCGCAGTCTAAGAGCTTGAATACTTCTAAGCATGCAGTGAATAGCATTGGAGAGATTGTGTCTCCTTGCCCGACCCCTTTCGTGATAGATAACTTTCTACTTTTCTTGTGGAGAAGCAAGGTTGCTGTGCATTCCTTGTGATTATTTGCCAAGACATTTACGTATGCGTCCTGTACTCCTTGATTACGCAATGCCTCTGCGACTGCTGGTATGTCTATGAATCGAATTCTTTTTCATAATCTATGAAAGCCATATTGAGAGGTTGATTGTACTCCACAGGTTTCTTTATTACCAGATTGATGACATGAATATGATCCATCGTAGAATATCCTATCTTCAAGCCAGCCTGTTCTCTTGGTTGGCTGTCAAGTGTTGCCTGATTCTATTGAAAATTACCTTGGTGAATATTTTATACAGTACTGAAAACAAGCTAACAGACCTATATTTTTTCAATTCTCTAACAACTTCCTAATTATGGATTAGTATGATGTTGGCATTCTTCCAGTTCTCTGGTACACTTGGAAGTCATGAGGCATTGCGTACAAAGGGCCGCAAGCTTTTCAAGCAAAACATCCCCTCCATCTTAGATTAAATTGACTTTTATTCCATCTTCTCCAGCAGCTTTTTCCCCTGGTCATGTCTTTCAAGGCCCTTCTAACTTCATCGCTAGTTATAGAAGGAGCCTCTGTATCCTGTTCATCACTACTTCGATTGAAAGTAGCTAGGCTGCTCTGGTAACTGTACAGGTCAGCATAGAATTCTTCCGCTGTTTTTACTGTCATCAAAAATTGCCGATATTACCTTGCTTATCTTTCAGTGCATACATTTTGCCTTGCCCTATGCCAAGTTTTCTTCTCATTGATTTCATGCTGTGTCCATATTTTACAGCGTCCTCAATCTTTTCCACGTTGTAATTTCGGATATCTCTCACTTTCTTCTTGTTGATCAGTTTCGACAGTTCAGCGAATTCTATCTGATCTCTCGAGTTTGCCACTTTCATGTTTTGTCATTTCTTTATTAGGTCTTTTGTTACTTAGGAGAGCTCACCTAACTTGTTGCCTTAGTGCCTTACCTCCCACTTCAATTGCTGCTTCTGAGACCAGCCTGTTAATGTCTCATTCATTACCTCTATGTTGTCTTCACCTTCCTGTTCTAAAGCTGCATATTTGTTTGCGAGCACCAGGCTGAATTAGCCTGCTTTTACCCTTACTGCGTCTAGGTTGGCCTGTTTCTTGACTAGTTTTATTCTTTCTCTTCAAACCAAGAGAAATCCTACACCTCACTAACCTATGGTCACTGCCCATTACCCTTCCTAACACTTCTACATCCTGCACTATGCTGGGATCGGCAGAGAGTATGAAATCTATTTCATTCCTTGTTACTCCATTAGGGCTTTTCCAGATCCTGTTGCTGCGCTTCCTGAAGAAGGTACTCATTATTCAGAGCCTATTCCTTTCCGCGCATTCTACCGACATCTCTCCTCTAGTGTTCCTAGAACCGATGCCGTATTTGTCAATTGCTTGCTCACCAGCTTTTTTCCTTGTTTTTGCATTGAAGTTGCCCATGACTACAGTATACTGAATTACCACCTTTCTCATTGCTAATTCAACATCTTCATAAAACTGTTGTATTTCTTCATCATCGTGACTGGAGATTGGGGCATAGGCATGTACTACCTTCATTATATACTTCCTATTCAACTTTATTACGACTGCTACCCTCTCATAAATGCTGCAGAATTCATAAATGTTGCCCGCTATGTCCTTATGGACTAGAAATCTTACCCCAAGTTCTCTTATCTGGAAGACCTCGGTAGCAGACGACATGGTCGTTAGTCAGCACTGTATAAGCCTCAGCAGTTCTTCTAACCTAAGGGCAATAATATTGTCACGGGACTATTTCTCAAGAGGAGTGTCGATGAAGACGTTTTTGATCTGGCGCGCTCTCGCCCATAAGGTTCAGCGCTTCATCGCCTTGTAAATATATTGTAAATATTGTTACGGTTAAGGGAAAGAAGAAGGGAACACTAACGACAGGAAAACGAAGACTCTGGCCATTGCCTGACTGCCATATACTTCGCTTGTAAATATACATTCTTTTACACTCGTGGGCTTGCTTTTTTCCTGCAACATTTTGGTGGAAAGTGCGGGGTGCAATCACGGAACTTCGCAGCGGACGTCATCTACCTGCTGCCACAATGGCAGATCAACCAACACAACCGACAACGCCTCAGCAGTACATGCCAACGGTCATCCGGACTCATCTGCGGGACCCGGGGACATTTTGTGGCACGAACGCCGACGTCGAGGATTGTCTTGCGATGTACGAGCGAGTCTGCGACAACAACAGGTGGGATCCAACAATGATGCTAGCAAACCTGATGTTTTATCTACGAGGAACTGCGAAGAAATGGTACGATACGCATGAAGCTGACCTAACAAGCTGGGATGTCTGCAAAGAAAAAATGCGAGACCTGTTTGGCAGACCTGTCGGTCGTCAGTTGGCAGCAAAAAAAGAACTTGCATGCCGCGCTGAGACGTCCACGGAATCCTATGTCGTGTACATACAGGAAGTGCTGGCTCTCTGCCGCAAGGCTGATAACAACATGACCGAGGCGGACAAGATTGGTCACATACTAAAAGGTATTGAAGACGACGCCTTCAATCTCCTGATGTGTAAGGATTGTGCCACTGTGGATGCAATTATAAGGGAGTGCCGGCGCTTCGAACAAGTGAAAGGCCACCGCGTCCCTCAAAATTTCGACAGATTGCCCAACACCGCGATGACATCTTCGTGCGAAGACCCGCCGCGGTTCGTTCAGCCGACAGGACCGGGAAGATATAACGCGTATTGTTCGCCGTGAGTTTGAGGCCATGGCTCCAGCTCCAATTCGTTCCGACTGTCGGGAAAGCGTGCCCGCTATCTCGCTCATACAAGCGGTCGTTCGGGGGGAAATAGCGAGTTTGGGCATTCCGTCTCTCTGCTCGGTCCGCCTTACAAACACCCTACCAGATTTCTCCAGCCGCTCGCTCCCAGATGCAAAGCTTTCCGCCACTTCGCCGCAACTCCAATGACTAGCGCACAGTGGATGACAGACCCATCTGTTTTAATTGTTCCGGTATTGGACAAATCGCCTGTCATTGCCGTAACCGCCGGTCGTCGTCTCCTCAGTGGTCATCTCCAAATCACTACCGCCAATTATGAGACAATCGCACTTTCTCGCCCTACACGCCGCCTAGGAACATCAACGCCGACAGTGCTCCACCAAGATCCAGCCGCTCCCCGTCTCCTCAAGGCCGTCGGTCCCGTTCACCTCTCGTTCACCGCTCTTCGTCCCCATCTGCAACCGGTCGCTTCCTTCGGGAAACTAGGCGGTGCAGCTCCCGGAGGTGAAGCTGCAACTCCGACCCGGCCCACAAATCGTCTGTTGACTCTGCCTAAAGGTGGAAACCTACTGGACATTGAAGTTGATGGTGTTCCTGTTATATCTCTCATTGACACAGGAGCGCAGCTTTCAGTTATGAGCGCTGCTCTCCGCCGAAGGCTCAAAAAGGTTCTGACGGCTGCTGTACCGTGCACTGTACGAGTCGCCGATGGGAGTACTTCACCTGTTCTTGCAATGTGCACAGCACGTGTGACCATTGCGGGCCATTATAGTGTTGTTTTATTTATCGTCCTTTAGCACTGTCCACACGACCTAATTGTTGGCCTCGACTTCCTTTCGAAACACTCTGCCCAAATTGACTGCTCCGCAGGTGTTGTACAGCTGGATCTGCCGCTTTCTGCAGACGCAGACACAACTTGTGCTTCACCCCGCTTATGTTTTGCTGAGTTTGCAAGGCTGTCTCCACAGGCAGCTACAAATGTGCTCCTGACGGCCTGCCCTCCCGTACCTGATGGCGAGTACGTCGTGTTGCCGCTTACTGACGTGGATTTGTCACGCCTATTGCTCTACCGAGCACCTTAATCCGGATCCTCGAAAACTGCGCTCCGGTGCCCATCCTCAATTTTGGATTTTCAACGCATGTGCTGCCACACGTTATTGCCATCGCACTTATCACTCCTTTGAAAGAATTTGAGATTTCTTATTTGGCCTCCAAATCCTTCCCGAGTACCAACGCACCTTTGTTACCCATTCCTTCGTGCTCGACGGCTGCGGAAGATGTTTGTAAGATGATCGCCCCTGACCTTCCTTCCGAGCAAACAACAGCTCTTCGTCACCTCCTGTAATCTTATCGGGATATCTTTGATTTGGACGACTGCCCACTTGGTCAGACATCTGTTGTCAAGCATCGCATCAACACCGGTGATGCCAGCCCCATTCATAGGTGGCCATATCGTGTCTCCGCAACAGGAAGGGCCATAATCCAGAAAGAGGTCGACAAGATGATGGACAAGGACATCATTGAACCTTCCAGTAGCCCGTGGGCATCACCGGTTGTCCTATTAAAGAAAAAAGACAGCTCGTAGCACTTCTGGTTGACTACCGTCACCTCAACAAGATAACAAAGAAGGATGTTTATCCCCTGCCTCGCACTGACGATGCTCTTGACTGCCTACACGGATCCCAATACTTCTCATCAATTGACCTCCGCTCCGGCTATTGGCAGATTAGCGTCGACGAGATGGACCGCGAGAAAACCGCCTTTGTCACACCGGATGGTCTGTACCAATTTAAAGTCATGCCGTTTGGATTATGCATTGCGCCAGCTACATTCGAGCGCATGATGGACTCTCTCCTGCGCGGCTTGAAGTGTTCTACATGCCTCTTTTACCTCGACAATGTGATTGTGTATTCGTCGAACTTTTAGAGCCACCTGAGGCGCCTCACGACCATACTCTCCGTGTTTCGCAGGGCTGGCCTTCAGCTAAACTCCTCCAAGTGCCATTTCAGTCCCCGTGAAATTACAATGCTCGCCATCTCGTAAACGCCGCCGGAATCCAACCTGATCCACATAAAGTCCATGCCATGCGAAATATTCCTGTACCTTGTTCAACAAACGATGTCCGTAATTTTCTGGGCTTAGGCTCTTATTTCTGGCGATTTGTGAAAAAATTTGCAGACATCGCTCGCCCTCTCAACGACCTTCTTAAGAAAGATGTCTCTTTCTCTTGGGGACCACTGTAGGAGCAAGCCTTCTCTACCCTGATCGAGCGGCTTACAACTTCCCCGATTCTGTCGCACTTTGACCCTTCTGCACCCACTGAAGTACGAACTGATGCCAGTGGTTATGGCATCGGCACTGTCCTCGCTCAACGTCAACAGGGCCACGACCGTGTCATCGCTTACGCCAGCCGCCTTCTTTCCAAGCCCGAGCAAAATTACTCAATCACTGAGAGGGAATGTCTCACGCTCGTATGGCCGGTCACGAAATTTCGGCCGTACCTTTTCGGTCGGAGCTTCTGCGTCGTAACCGATCATCACACCCTCTGCTGGCTCTCCTCTTTGAAGTACCCAACTGGAAGACTTGCACGTTGGGCATAGTGTCTACAAGAACATACATTTTCTATTACGCATAAGTCAGGACACCTGCATAAAGACGCTGACTGCCTGTCCCGCAATCCCGTGGATCAACCGGATGATACCGATGCAGATTCGGACATCAGTATTCTGTCCCTCTCCGGCTTTCTCCATATTGGCGACGAGCAACGCCAAGATCCTGTTCTTCGAACACTTATGGAACGCCTAAGCTCCTTGCCTAATGACCGGTCTTTGCGGATGTTCACCTTGCGCGATGGAACTTTATACCGCCGTAGTGTTAGTCCTGATGGCCCAGAGCTCTTCCTAGTCGTTCCAAAGCACCTTCGACTGGCCGTGCTCCAGCAACTTCACGACGCTCCTACTGCTGGACATCTGGGCATCACTCGTACTTACGACCGCCTGCGGCGCCACTTCTTCTGGCCCGGCATTTATCGCTCTGTGCACTGTTATGTCACTTCTAGCGACCTGTGTGAGCGCCGAAAGATGCCTGCTATGCCTCCTGCTGGTTTGCTTCAACCAATTGATATCCCTACAGAGCCCTTCTTCCGTGTGGGCCTCTACCTTCTTGGCCCTTTCCAATTTCCATGAAAGGAAACAAATGGATTGCTGTAGCAACAGATCATGCCACGAGTTATACCACTACACGAGCGATGCCAACCAGCTTCGCTACAGATGTCGCAGACTTCTTACTATACGTCATCCTGCACCACAGCGCCCCTCGCCAGTTACTCACGGATCGCGGCTGCTACTTTCTTTAGAAGGTCGTTGATGATCTGCTCCGATCATCAGACGAAGACTCTGGCCGTTGCCTGAACGCCATATACTTCGCTTGTAAATATACATTCTTCTACACTTGTGGACCTGCTTTCTTCCTGCAACAATATGTTTTACTGTTGTGTCTGCCTCCCCGTAACATCTTGGTGGAGGTGCTGGGTATATAACGCAAGACGGAGCTCCGCAGCGGCCGCCATCATCTTGGCTCCACCCCGTGACCTTTTCTGGCACTGATGGCGAGGACGTCAACGAGTGGATTCGCCTCTATGAATGCGTCAGCGCACATTACAGGTGGGACCCGACCTTGATGCTGCCGAATGTCTTATTTTATCTAAAGGGAACTGCGAAGGCCTGGTTTGATTACAACGAAGAGATCATCACGAGCTGGAGCTTATCCAAGACTCAAATTCGGAAGTTGTTTGGCCAACCTGCAGGCTGCCAGCGTGCTGCCAAAAAAGAACTTGCCTCGCGTGCGCAGACGTCTACCAAGTCGTACCTGACGTACATTCACGATGTGCTGGCCCTTTGCCGGAAAGTTGACGCCAACATGACAGAAGCCGATAAGGTCGCACATGTGCTGAAGGGGATCGCAGACGATGCGTTTCAGCTGCTCGTGTTTAAAAACTCTTCAACAGTCACCGAGATTCTCACTGAATTCCGACGCTTCGAAGAAGCTAAAAGCCGACATATTGCCCAAAACTTTGCCTGCCTCCAGAACACGGCAGCGACATCAACCTGTGAGGACGTTCATGTGACGACTCAGCATTCCACGTCGGAGACTATCACCCGAATCGCTCAATGCGAAATCGAAGTCGCATCGCCTGAACATTTCATGCGAGCGGAGCCCTGTGATACCCAACCGATCATTTCACTGATACAATCCGTTGTTCGTCAAGAACTGGCAAATGTGGGCCTTCAAAACATCTGCTCTCAACCTTCCCGATGTTTACCCTTCGGCTGCCTTCAACCCTATTCAACGCCATTGTCCTACTCCGAATTATCATGATCTGAATGCGTGGAAGACACCAGACAATAAGGCAATTTGCTTCTGATGTGGACGTGTTGGACACACTTCACGGTACAGCCGAAGTCCTTGGCCCTCGCCTACTTGACCAAGCTTCTCCAGCTTCCACTATCCACCCTGAAGTCAACCCCAGGTACCATCCGAAGCTGAACCAGAAACATCTTTCAGGCAATGCCTGATACTTCTTCAAATAACCCTGCTAAGCTAGCCTCACTCGATAGGGTGCGCGTGTTGAACGTTGCCAGGTTCAGTTTCCAGTGCGAGCCAGTAAGGAAACGCAAAATGAAAAAAAAAAAATCCTTATATATGGCCCCAGTGTACTGAACGCTGCCGCCGTTATTTGACTATCATGCATCACCATTTATTGAACCTTACAGCTCAATGCTGGAAGTTTACTAAGGGGAGGTGATGTGGATTTGTACAAGAAACAGGAGCAATTAAATGTTGACTTGCTCTTAACCTTTTAAGGGCTTATGACGACCTAAGCTCATCATGAGCAGTCGCCACTTTTTTTGCTTATAACGACCTGTGGTCGTCATCGGTCTTCCGCAATTCCAATAGGCTTTTGACGAGTCCAGCTCATCAAATGGTGCTTTTCTATTTACAACACCGATTGCAGCATGAATTCGTCATTGTCGCTTTAGTTGAATCAGCATTTGCGCACTAGTTGGCAAAATGCGCGGCTTGTGCTTCTAGCATGTCATAGAAGTTTTTGACGAGCCCAGCTTGACAAATGGTGCTTTTTTATTTACAACATAGAGGGCTTAACGGGTTCCGTCATTGGCGCTTTTGTTGCATGAGCGTTTGCGCAATAGCTGGCAGAATGCGTGCCTTGTGCTTCCCGCGCGTTATGAACAAGCATGTCCACATCCGCGCAGCGTATTCACGTGGGAAATCTTTCTCCCTCAGATGATGAAAGCACGAGTGATGAGGATGTAGTTGTCATGTTTGATTCTTCAAGTGAAGATAGTGATGACGTTTTTTACGGACAGCGACTCTGAAGCGGAAGAAAGCAGTGACCATAGGATGGGCAGCGCACACTAATGGTGCCGGATAGACCCCGACAGCATCCCAACGAGAACTCCACGGTTTTAATTCAAGGTTTCTCCGGGAGTGACGATCACTGTCAGCTCTCTCCCTCAACCACTTGAGCTTTTTCAGGCTTACTTTGCTGATGAACTGATTGATGTTATCGTAGTCGAGACAAAACGGTACGCCTCTCAGCTATTGAATTCGAGTAACCTGAGCCAACATTCTCGCTTCCGAAAATGGTCTGCACTTACGCGAGAAGAACTTCGTGTTTCTCTTAGCCTCTTGTTGCTGCAGGGAATTGTACAGATACCAAATGAAAGGCTGTACTGATCGAGAAACCAGCTGATTGAGACTCCTGCTTTTGGCGAGATAATCCCCAAATAACAGTGCAAAAAGTGTATACAAATACATACATAATACACACATATATACATACTTGTATACATACGAATGCTACAGTTATACATTCAATACATCAATACAGCACAATAAGTATAAATAATGCAAATGAAGAAATAAAACTAGGTACAGAAAGGCCAAAGCCAAATGGAAAAAAAGTATTGCAGCACATGACAACACATCAGTTGAAAAGCAGGAAAATCAATTAAAAACAGGAGTCAATTGTCAAGAAAATGCAATTTCGATTTCTTTCTGAATACTGAAATGGTTGAGGAATCTTGCATAATAAATAAAGCATGCTCATCATTAAGTAGATTAGGAATCTACCACTGTAAAAGCTGATTGCCATTATTTGTTCTGGTTTTTACCTTATAAAGTTCCTAGGTCTTAAGGAGTAATTAGTTGTATTAGTGTATGAATAAAAAACCGTGTGGTTGGACAAGAGGCGCCCAGAGACAAGTCCTGAAATCTATATTGGGCCTTCTTTCGATATGCGAGCCCCCACGACAGCCGAGCACCAGGCCAGGAGACATCTCTAGCCATTAGAAAAACCGGCGGGTTCCCGGCGGCACCGGGATTTGAACTCGGTACTTTCCGCATACGATACGGATGCACCACTGCTAGTCCATCGCTGCGGTGTCCGCGGTCATCGAGTGTGATTTGTTCATGTTTGCCTGTGTCTGTTAGCACCATGCTTGTTAATTTACATAGAGGTTTGCAAGTTTATACCACCAATAAAACTTTTCCTTACTTTGTGTAGCTGTCTACGCATCTGGTATCGCTATCGATGGTTCGCCTTTTGGATGAAACTGCAACATTTTTAGAGGTAGCGGCGGAAAAAATATCACTAAAAATTTTACCCTTCATAATGAACACACCCCCCAACTTTGCGCATAATTTACGGGGAAGAAGTGCATTCATTACGCGAGTACATACGGTAGTATGAAAGAGCAGGCAGGCAAAGGGAAGCGAATGCTTCCTCTGCCTCTCACTTTATAGCATCTCCAAAACCAGTGATTATGCGACCTCTCTTACAGGAAGACAGCGCACATGAAGCCTTGGCCATCTTAGCTTTGCACCTGCCACAGATTACCTCCAAGAGAGCGCTGGTGGCGTTTGCACTTCGCCGGGCTGACATCCATGCACAGCTACAGCCGCACTAAGAGAGCTGACGTGTGTGCTCACAAATATGAATTATGCGCCAGTGAAGCATCCAGACCTTTGCTAAGAAAACAGGTTTATGCATCCTGAATGTGATGCTCCAAAATGCCATACTTCCACTAATGAAGCATCATCTGAACAAGCTTCACCTTGACATCAGCTGTGAGGCACAGGGTGTGCATGCCACCAGCCATGACGTCCACCACATCCTTCAAGTCAGCAACCAGAGTGGGACGTGCCAACTCCATGACATCCGGCCCCAGTCCAAGCTGGCCAACATCGCAGACGTTTCCAGGGCTACCACGGTGTTTCACGGACACCTCTGCAAAGGGCATTTACGCAATTACATCGCAAGGTTCTTATGGTCCAGCCACATTTACGCTCTTAATCTTGCTCCACATAAGCTCCACTAAGAAAATTAGGCATTTATGCTAACATGTTTCGCACGTGGTGAAACTTGTGCAGATTGATATTTCTTTTTAATGGTAACATCATACCTACCCCCGCATTTATAGAACGATACTTGACTATGCTCTTCCTCCATTCCGCCAAGTTGAGCACAGCACCAGCCCTTGACTGACGAACACCCGACACTTCTCAAGAATCGGCGTGGATCACCATAAAAGCGCAGCGAGCACTTCTGTCAAGGGGTGGTGCTGCTATCTACTTTCTTGAGTCAAGGTGGAGTGCTGGGTGAAGGAACATTTTAGAATATGGGGGCTAGCCTTATTTCTACATATCAAATCTGTATAGATCTGTACAGGGCCTTCCGATAATGTCAATGATGCCAGGCCTGCTGTCCTGAGGCCAATTTTAGCATAAAATAAAAATATCTCGTGTTTACCAACCATTAAACTTTCCAAGTGTCTTACGCATAAGAAGCCTGCGGCACAGCTTCTGTAATATTGAAAGTGTGGGTCAGTATTCCTCCAAAACCACATCATATGTATCACACTGTAGTGGGATGTGAAATAAAGAAATGTAAGGCCATGTGAGAAAAAAAGTCAAGGGCAACTAAGCTGCCATAGCAAGCAGATTCAAGTTTATAGAAAAGGTGCCAGCGAGCGCAAATGCATTGGCACACCAGAAGCAGACCACACAAATGAAATGGCAGAAACAAGATTATTGTAACACAATCAAAGAATTGATGTTCAGTGCTGCAAGAGCCACAGGTGATACAAATTTTTATTTATAACATTATATGCATCCATTAACTTGCCTGGCAAGACATCTTTGCTTCTACCAGATACGTGGATGTTGGAAAGAATTGACACACATGCAGGAACAATAATGTATAGGAAAGTGTGTAGAAGTATTACTGTTGACAGAAAGTTCGCTAAGCCCTTCAGGCACCAATTATGTCCATTGAAAATTTAGTATCACCACATTTCTTGCATTTACATAACCACAAAAAGCCCACAGTATCTGAACAGTTAGGAACTTTCAATTCTTCAACGAGTTTTGTCAAGCTTAAATTGTGTGAATTCCACGCGAAACTCGCTATAGGCACGGGACACAAGATCAACACTTTAGCATATTTGGAAAGTACTTATCCAGCCCCTTGAAAAAGATGCCCGATGTAAAACACTGAAAGACAATGAAAGAAGTGAATCTACTACATGACACCACAAAGACTCCCAGAGCAAGCATTCAGCCTTCTACATTCCAATTTGTTTCACTAAAACACTGTACACATTCAAATTTGTAGCGCAGGTTCAATCAGAAGTGTTTCAAGATGTATGCGAGATGTTGTAAATATCAATATTGTTGCTATCAGTGCTTTGATGCAGTATCTTGGAATACATAACTGTGTGCACAAGCACCTTTAGGGGTTAACACGGTGGCCTGTGGACGATTTACACCTAACAGCAAGCGAGTGGAATTTCGTACACCACGCTGACACCCCAGGCAACGTGTGGCCTAGCAGGCTTTTTCCCACACAGGGCAACTTCCCAGGGTTCGTACAGGTTTCTAGGGCAAAAATTGAAGGATATTCCAGGACCTGTCACAGGTTCTTCAAGGACTCAAAGCGGCATCCAAAGTAGGATTTCTTTACGCTAACATTTCCAAATATCACAAGTTTTATTGTACTTACAATAAATAAATGTATATCACAATTACAATAAAAATGTCTAGCCTTGATAACTTCTCAATATCACAACATAAAATGAACGCTTACCACAGCGGCTGAGATTTCTCCGGTATAGGCTGGGTAAAGTTCACCAAAAATATTCAAAACATTCAGCATAGGGTTATTGCACTAAAATAAAAATAAATAAATGTATATCACAATGATGTTAATAAAATCTCGCGTTGATCACTTTGCGAGTTCACAATACCAAAAATAAAAAGAAGTTCACAAAACCCAATGAATGCTCCCAACAGCTACTCTGACTTCTCTAATATTAACTGGGTAAGTTTACTACACATTTCCAAACCATTCGGTGTAGTCTTCCTAAACATCCATTATAATATCACAAATAGATTTATATTGCAATTTGTAAAACATGCCTTGTCTTTATCATTTCTCAAGTCCGCAATATTAAAAGTTAACACAACCAACACTCACAACAGCTGCTCAGGCTTCTATTAGCTGCGTTGGTTCATCAAACATTTCTAAAACAGTCAGCATACCACATTTTCCGGTGTATAAGACACATTTTTTTTCTTAATTTTTCGTTGGTGCGTCTTATAGAACAGTGCGACCTATGCACATTTTTTTTTGTTTTGTCGGAAAAACTGCCGTCAAAATCGGATCCGATGTTGTGGCCATGCGAAGCGCGCTGGTTGACTTAATTGCTACGGGTTCTGTGCGTGCTATCGAGGTGCCGGGTTCTCGTGATCAAGTTCGGGCCCAAGCGCGGTGCGAGAAGGATGGTGAAGCAACGCAAGTGGCGGTAGGCCGACCGCGAGTCGATCGACCGCGCACTCGTCGCATCTGCAGATCGCTCTCAAGATACGGCGCACGCCGCTGTGGAAACTACGCAGTTCCTCCGAGAGTACAGGAACCCCCTTCCTCCCGAGCTGCCTTCCCGCTTTCCTTCCTTGAGCGCGATTTGGCTCACCATGGCACGCTTTCATTGGCACTTAATACAGCATACGGTGCGCAGGGACGATGCTATCGCCCTTGGACTTTCTACAGAACATCGCGGCAACCACGACGGCAGAAATGTGCCTGGAGTGCAAATATATATGGCACCCATGCGTTTGCGCAAGACGTGCATTCACGGAGTGAAACGTCACGAACTTTTTGAAATTGCTTACCGAAAGAAAAGGTGCGTCTTATACACCCGTGCGACTTATACACGTTTGGTTTTTGGTTTTTCAGAAAAACTGCCATTTTGAGGGGGGTGCGTGTTATATACAAAGGTGCGACTTATAGAACGGGAAATACGGTAATGTTATTGCACTTGTATTATCATAAATAATAGTATAACAAACCTCCACCCTAAGGCACTGAGCATATCAGTGGTAAAATTGCTCAACTATAGCTCTTTAGCTTCACCTCGCGTGCAAGAGTGAAAGTGGCACAAGGCAGACCGACGGGCGAGGATTGAAACGAACGATAGGGTGAGGAAAGCAGCGTAAACTGCCAACCAAGCCAGCTCCGAAGCGCAGCACGGCTCTCTCGCTCCGTTCTCGGTTTGACGCGGCGAAGCCTTTTATTTTTCCGCGCAGTTCTGCGAAACGGAACCATGTGTGGGGAGTTCGACGCCGATCTGCCACAGAAAGGAGGTCGCAATGTCGATATCAAGACTGCACTGGTCACAAAATTGAAGGATTTTCAAGGAAAGAAAAAAATTCCAGGACTTTCAAGGGCCTTGAAACGGCACTGTTCAATTTCAAGGGTTTTCAAGGATTTCAAGGACCTGTACACACCCTGGCTTCTGTGCTGCAATGCATTGTTGTTGCTTGACACAGATGCCTGACGTATGCGGCATAGCGATGACGTTCTCTTCCGGCTTTCCGCATCTTCGCTTCAATAGGCACATGCCAACCAACGTCTGCCTTACCAAGAAAACAGGTAGAGTTACTTCAGGTTGTCAGTCTCCTGGTTTTACTGAACTTTATTCCGTATCCCATTACACCATGTTAAGTATGAACCAACTAACCCAGCAACATGTAGCGATGAGAGTAAGCCCCATAAGAAAGCAACAGACAAACAAGATTTGAATTTGTCACCTTTCTCAGCCTTGTCTCTTGAGGGAAGGCGCTGAGCTAGCGGCACTTTCCTGGCTGTTTTTTTCCCTCTTGATGGGTGCCGTCTTCTGTGGGGCCTGAGATAAACAAAGAAAGCAAGCAATAGTCAAGTCAAAAGAAGGCAAGGAAGTACTCATATATAATGCCGACAAGTCATTGCCTGAACACCTGCCAAAGTTTTAATTTGTTGCCAGCACCGAGTGAATCCAGTGCTCAAGTGAATCCAGGATTGGTCAATCACTTCTGGGGATGTCATGTTCAGCAGATGCCGACTGGCTGCTACCTGTGCCACCATTGAGGGTTACATTTAAAGTCGCAGCTAAAACTTTTAAATATAGTAAATGCCATGATTATAATTGCTGCAGGGAATACTGTTTGCCCATCGTAATGTCTAAAAATTTAGTAGGCAACATTTTAAGAAATGTCACTAATAAAATTAGGAGATGTTTTTATTCAGATTACTTATTAGGTAGAGAAGCCTTGATCCTATTTAGCGTGTGCCGATATCACCCCGGAAGCTACCTTGGATCCACTCTATTCTGGGTTGTCAAGAAGTTGGCAAGCTAGATAAGTCACATCTACACTACCAATGAAACAGCTTTTATGACTGCGGTCCAAAAACACGCGAGCCAGAACAGCCGGAGCAAAAGGCGAGACTATGCATTTCTGACTAGTCTCCTGGCGCTCCCAGCACAGCAGATAACAGTGCAAAAAATGTATACAATATATACATAATACACACATATATACATACTTGTATATATACGAATGCTACAATTATACATTCAATAAAGCAATAAAAAACAATAAGTATAAATATTGCAAATCAAGAAATAAAACTAGGTACAGAAAGGCCAAAGCCAAATGGAAAAAAAGTATTGCAGCACATGACAACATATCAGTTGAAAAGCAGGAAAATCAATTAAAAACAGGAGTTAATTGTCAAGAAAATACAATTTCGATTTCTTTCTGAATATTGAAATGGTTGAGGAATCTTGCATTATAATAAATAAAGCATGCTCATCATTAGGTAGATTAGGAATTTGCCACTGTAAAAGCTGATTGCCGTAATTTGTTCTGGTTTTTACCTTAATAAAATTCCTAGCTCTTAAGGAGTAATTAGTTGTATTAGTGTACGTAGAAAAAAAGTTCTCACGATTACTTATAAATTCTAAAAAGGCTTTTTCGGATAACTTTTGTTTACATAGACTACTGACATTCAAAATACAGTCCTGGTGAAAGTATTCAGAGGTATGTTCGTACATCGGTAAGTAATGAATAATACGAACACATATTTTCTTCATTCGGGAATAGTTTCCAAGTTAGCTTTAAAAGTGACGCCCCAGATAAGTAGACAATAGTGGAGTCTAGAATGAATAGTAGCAAAGTACAGCTGATGCTTTAGTTTTAAAGGTAACAACGTGCGATGCTTATTCAGCACACCGATTAATTGTGCTATGCTACGTTTCATGTAATTTATGTGATGCGTCCACCGTAGATTTTCATGGAAGAGAACATCCAAGAGCTTGTACTGGGAAATCCTTTCAAGTGGTTGCGATTGAAATATCAAAGATGCGACCTCAACTGGCTTGTTATTAGGAGTAAAAACAATATACTTTGTTTTTTTAACATTTTGGCTCAGCTGATTAGCCAACAACTACATTGAAAGAGAATTTAACCAGTTGTTAATAAGAGGAATTAGACTAGAGATGTTATCAGTGGACAAAAAATGTTTGTATCATCGGCATATAATACAATATCAGGTGTTTCTGGTATAGCCACGATATCGTGGATATAAAGCAGGAAAATCGTAGGACCTAAAATAGAACCCTGTGGGACGCCTTACCTAATATCTGCTAAATCTGATTTTATGCTGTTGATTTTCACAAATTGGGAATGGTGTGATAGATAGCTATGCAGTAAGTCTAGCGCAATGCCTCCGATTCCATAAAAGGGTAATTTAGAAAAAAGTATGTCATGTTTAATGGAATCAAATGCTTTATCAAAGTCTAAAAATAGGCCTATTCTGTATTGTTGGTTTTCTAAATTGGCAACAATTTTATCACGTATTTCAAGTAACGCAGATTCAGTAGATTTACACCTTTGAAAGCCATACTGATTCGAGGATATGAGGTTATGCTTTTGGAGGTATCCAGTTATTCTAGAATTTAAAGCTTTTTCAATTATTTTAGAAAAAAACTATAAGTATGGATATCGGCCGGTAATGAGTGATGCAATCAGTGACGCCACCCTTATGCAAGACAACGATCCTAGCAATTTTCATGTTATCCAGAAATGTACCTGTAGAAAACACAAGGTTTGTTATGTCACAAAGAACATTGCATAATAAATCCACGACAGCTTTTATTGGTGCTACTTTAATACCGTCATAACCACAAGAGGAGCTGTTCTTTATATTGCTATAATGTGTGCTATTTCTGCAGGTGTAACAGGATGAAGATACATTGTATTCTGCAAATTGGTCTTAATATAGTCCTTTAAGTTGTTGCTAACTTCCGAGTCAAAGGATCCAAAGCACAAGAACAGCTTATTGAATACTTCAGCGAGGGATTTACCACTTAGCACTTTATTGCCATACGTAAGTTCCTGGGGAATGCTGTTTGTGTACCGCAATAGATTCTTTAGTGTGCACCAAGTTTTTTTAGGGTCATAAAGAATGTCCGTAAGTTTGCTAGCGTAGTAATCAACGTGACTTTTTTATGTCGGCGTTTAACCTGTTTCTGACTTTTTTTGTATAAAAATTTCTGTGTCCCTATATTCAGAAAGTTTCCATGGTGATGGAAAGTTTCCATAGTGATGGAAAAGCTTATTAGCAGAAGCACACTAACATTTTAAGCAAGCATATTAACACATGTTACAAGGGAGTTCGTCCTTGTTGGTGCATGTCGAGCTGCTGTTGGCCAAAAAATACTACAACAAAGGTGGGGACAGGCAGGCAGGCACAAACACTGTATAGAAGGCCAAAATGAGTGCCTAGTTTAGCGGGATTATAAATTCCATACTATATTTAAACACCCATGGCATTCTGTCACCACATTTCAACATTGCAAGTACATAAAGGGACAGCGATTAAGAGTTTTAATTTGATTGCACAGTTTTTTTCCCATTTTTGCTATGCAGAACAAGGTGAAGCAAGTTCTCAATCTACTAGTCTTCATAGAACGAAGTGCCGATGTTTTCAAAACTAAGTACAATATCATTTTGCACAAGAGATCTAGTTGTGTTGGTAGCGGCGAATAGATGCAGCTCCAGTGCGACAGAGTGTGTACAGCTGAACTCGGGTATACCCATGAAATCCCTGGCCCGGTACCTTCCAGGCCATTAACGACGTGTGCGTCAACATAGCATTTTCGACAGGAAAGTAGCGAGCGCAGATTTTTCAAGAAAGGAAACGCAAGCAAGGCAGATGACTATCATTGTGGGGCAATATGAGCCGCCAAAGCGTGCAAACTTTTTCAAGAGTACGCAAAACGCCACATCCAGCTTGCACCCTTTTATACTCCTTTAGGGCACGTTCACACTGGCAAATCTGGCGTCTATGGCGAACGGAATTCTCCTGCCGCCGAAATTGGCGTTGTTCATACTGCTTGCCTACCGTGCCGCTGGAACGTCGGCTGGACGCTTGTGGCATCACAGACCCTACCGCAGCAGCATGGAGCTTTGACGGGCGTTTCACTCTGCTGCATCTAGTTTTAAATCTCGGTGGTGGAAACAGTGATTTTGTCAAAAAAATGTAGTCCACAATATAGAGAAAGCGTGACGGAAACAATGCAAACGACGCAACGACGGTGCATTGAGCAGACGACAGCTACTCAGCCCGTGAGCTCCCCTTAGCGTATGGGCGCTTCCCTCAGCGCTTGCCAATGCGTTCGCTGGACCCACTCCGCCTTTCTATACACTATCGAAACTACGCAGTTATCTCCTCTCGTTTAGAGTTCGCATGTTTTTATTTTGCGCCTTTTCATCACTGCTTGCAACGCGATGATGCCAAGCCTGCTGGCAAGCACCTTTCTGGCGATACACGACGCATAGAAGTATTCGCCGAAGAAACGACGTTAGCGGCGATGGTGCATTCCTCCTGCTCTGCAAGAGCGCGAGAAGCTGGGTCACGCCACTTTGTCAGGTCACGTTGTCCCCGTGCTTCACGCGGCGCTTGTCGAAAAGGATGGGGTGGTTACGCACCAATTCGATGAGCATTTCCGATGTCGCGACGAGCCTTGAAGACTGCGACATGACGAGCGCGTCGGATTTGGCCGCCATCTTTCGAATTTCTGACTCGCGCTCCGATTGGTCCGCGGCAAGGGAATCCGGCGGCCGTGAAAATCGGTCCAGGACCGATCAGCGCGGAAAGGGCTATTCCGGCAAATCTCGTTGCCGCCGAACTGGGTGCCGCGCCGCTCCAGACGCCGAATGTGTCAGTGTGAACGCGCTCGTAAGCCCTACGGGCTGCGTCTCCTAACTTTGCGTACGCAAAATGTAAAGGCGGTGAACGTGCTAGGTTCATACAGCGAGCGCGCCTGATGATATGAACATCAGACGCAGGCGAATGAAAACTTCAGCTTTTATATCAAAACGTGAGCGGAGAGTGACAGCGCAATCTCGCATAAAACCGGTTATTAATTTCTGCTCACGGAAACCACTAAAATACTTTGCGCTGTCTTACTGGTGGCCCCCACGCGAAGGGGCCAACGACCTCCTGAAACCAGGAAACGGCCGCCGTACAATACCGTACCAGGTGAAGTGAAAACCTTGATGCTAGTATAAAAAAATATATACCGGGGTTTTACGCGCCGAAACCACGATCTGATTAGCAGGCACGCCGTATGTGGGGCACTCCGGATGAATTTTGACCACCTGGGGATCTTTAACGTGCACCCAATGCACGGTACACGATAGTGCTAGTAGCGACCGGCGAGCAAAGTTCACAGTAAAAACAACCAGGCTGCCAACAGCAAAGGCGTGCGATATCGCCGCGTTCAGGGCAAGACTTGCAAATTCTGTTTTCGAACCACGCGCTCAAATTTTTGGACGATTCCCAAAGTACGAACACACGACACCACCAACTCGTCGGTACATGAAATACATTTCCACGACGAATAAGCCGCTTGTTCTTGCCTCTGTACCCAGAGCATCAAAAACGCCTATGCAGCGCGAGAATGGATCCCGGCGTGACCACGAGAAGGCTCACCACGCGTCTCTTCTTTTAGACCGCGTGGTAACAAAAAATCACTTACCGCGGGCTTTTGGCGGGGCATCTCAAAGCTGATGGTTCGCGCCGCTTTACTTCTCCAAATGTGTCACCACACAAGACTTGACCTAAACAACTTCAAGCTCGAAGCAGCTTGAAACTTGAACAGGCGGCGTGTTCCTCCTGCCGGCAGGTTACTTGGCAAGTAGCGCTCTCGATGACGATTCAACCATCAGATAAGGTTGGCTTGAGGAGGCTAGCGGTTTCACGTGATGCTCTCTCCTAATTTTTTTTTCCTTCCTCCATGACATTTGTATACAATAACAAAATTAGTTAAACCACGTGAGTGTAACATAAAAAAATATTTGACAAAAAAGACATTTGGTTTTGCTCTAACCGTTCGATCAATTTTAAAAATCTGGCAACCAAACAAAGTTTGTTAAAATCTGGCCACTATGAAGCACCGCCATCTTGCAATTAGTCAATGTGGCCAGCACAATTATTTTTGAGGCGCTGTTTTGAGAGATGAAAACAAGTATAGGTCGCTTATGCTGTCATAAAAAACAAATACTTGATGGCTTTATGAAAATGGTAGTGCATGTTTGCTTACAGGTAGAGCTTGCTAATGTAATTTATGCAATTCACGATGTACTCATTCATTCAATAACCCATGGCACAAGTTTCGGTTTCGGATATTTTTTTTTGTTTTTGATTTCGGATGCGTGGTAGTTTCTTTTCGTATTGACCCTTTTCGCGGAGCAGTTTGTTTTAGAGAAACGACATGGCGCTAACGGCGGCGCGCCATGCGTCTCCTCAGCGACCGCGCACGAATACGAAACCATTAGCGCTTCTACGCTGCTTCTGTGCGATCAGCTGTCGGAAATGCAACTGAGTTTTCGCTGACCCACTGTGCTCCAATCATGCTGGATTGAATCATGTGGATTGAAGACGTGTGCAGTAGTTGGCTGCAAAAATAGTGACTGGCATGTTAAGGAATAGAATGAATCTGTGTGGCCAAGTTCGCGGACCGCTGCTGCAACTGTCCGAAAGTGTTACCGGCAGTCCGGCACTTCGTGATAGAGCACTGCACGGGCTCGGGCTTACCCGAAAGCCCGCGCCTGGCCCGCGGGCCGGGTCGGGCCGGCTAGGGCAGTTATTTCACGGGCTCGGGCCGGGCTCGGGCACGGCATGTGCGTTTTGACCCGGGCCGGGCCGGGCTCGGAATTTCTGGTGGTGTGCATGTAACGTGCAGCGAATCATCTTCGCGCGTCTCGACTCTGAAAAACCTAGCTGTTGCCCCGGCGCAGCTGGAAGCTAGCAGTGCTACTCCTGTGTGCTTCCCTTTTCTTCTTCCGTCGTATTTTGGGCTGTTTGCACAGAATGTCCAGAAAGACGGAAGTCGCCTCAAACCAAAGGATGCCATGGGGCTTCTGCGTTGCCCAGGGGGCGCTGCAAAAATGGTGCTAAAGAGTGCCCTCAATCCGAAACTGGGTAGTACCAAGCTCGGCCGACTGCTCTGGAAAGCACGTTTACAATATGGACTCGCCACTTTCGGTTGTGTTGTACCACGGCTTGCAGCGAATATCGGGCGCCTAAGATTTTTTCAGGGGTGGCACGCTGCGTAAAGGCAAGAAATTATGCAACGCCAAATACGTGTACGCCGTTCAAGAAATCAGCGGCGAAGTTTTAGCGCGGTGTCAATCGCAAGTGAAGCGAGTCACGTACGAAGTTGAACTTCAGGTACGGTTTGCACGCTGCTAGATTCAGGCGCACAAACGCGAGGAAATGCTTGCTATAAATGAATTTACAGCCGCGATAAGCAGGCATCACGTGTACGGAATTGCTTGAGCGCACGACGGTACGCGCCGCGACGGCAGCGGCCTTTCAGCTTGCCGCGATGTACGAACTGCTCGAGCACACAATCTTACGCGCCGCGACGGCAGCGCTCCTTCAGCATGCCGCGAAACGGCGGGCCTCCTGCAATATTTCTTGACTGCATACCGCTGAACAAGTAGTCATGCCTGCGCTGTAGTAACGACCATCTGTCCCTTTAGCAACTGATAAATAACTGATGCAATGCATATGAGCTCGCAGTAATGTACTACGTGCGAATCGCGCTGCAGCGCGAGCTCGTGCGCTGCTCGCTTGATGTAGCTTTTAATGACAGCGCTCGAACATCGATGTGCTGTAATCAATACTGCCTTGCTGCGCTGCCTCAACGTGCTGGCTTGAGGTCAAAGATGAGCACATTTAACTCTGAAATCTGTGCTGCTCATAGTGGGGTAATCAAGTTATCCAGCGCGCCCGACGCTCCGCTTCATGAGGCCTTCAAAGAAAAGGATACAATCTGATGTTGGGATTCAGGTCTTCTTGCTCGTGGCAGGTCATGACGCAGCAGTAACGACGGTGACGCTTTTTCGCGGCTGAGCTAGGTCTCTCCGGATCGGCGTCGCCAATTCTTTCTGCTTCCAGCATTACGTCCCATGGCACACGGAGAGTCCGTTTTCGTTAAACTAGGCTGCGGCCAGCTCGCAGCATGGTCGGCGTGGTCTCTGAGAAGTGACGAGCCTTTTCACACTCGCAACAGGGCCGAAAAAAGTGCGAATCGACGTAAAACTCGGGCTAGAAACGTGCTTCGCCACAGCCAGGGCTCAATACTACCCAAGCTGGTACTACCCAGATATAACTTCTCTCGCCGCTACCAGGCGCCGCTACTATACCGCAAACTCCAGCGCAAGACACCCATTGTATTCCTTACCTAAATCAATGTAATAAATGCTTTCAGCGCGGTGCAAGCGCGTTTGCGACTTGCTGATTCTTCAAAGGCGAATTGGTAAAACGATGACTGGTAAGATAAGATAATTCGTCACGCAGCTGAAATATGGCACTGCGTTCATCCATGATTGTACGCATGTTCTCAACCGGCCGCCTTGCAGCAGCGCCTTACGCTGCACCATGCAGGAACGAGAAGCTTTCTTTTTCCATTTACTCCATCCATTCGCAACTCAAATGAACTGCAGGGGGCGCTGCGAAAACTGGCCGCGTCTGGCTACACTGTGCAACATGGCGGCTATACGGAGGACCCCGCGTACAGTGTACTAGAATACTGTAACCCCGCGTATAGTGAACTAGAATATACTCTAGTGGCACGATCGGAAGGCCGCGCCGCCTCTCTCGGCGGTCGGAAACGCCACGGACCGCCGCTACGGTTTCGCGTGGCGCTACTGCGCCTTTTCCTAGGGGAAGCGCGGACGGGGCATCGGAGCGGACGGTACGTGTGGGTACAGCTGCCCGAGACTCGCGAGCCGCTGCGTCGGCAGCCACGAAGTGACGACTGCACGTTTACCGGTGTGTTCTCCAAAATTACTCGAGTGCCGTGCGGACATTTAGAATTGCGAGTACATGTACATGTACAGCTTCAACAATCTTGCCTTACTCAGTGTCAAAGGGCAACTGTGAGCCTGCAGTTCTCCATGCCCTTTTGCCCACTAATTCTGGCACCGAAATGTTTTCATTTGGTAAACAGCACCTAATTGACAAATTGTCAGAGAATGGCAACGTAGCTACCTCACAGACGTTGCTCACAAATAGTGCGCCAGATCATGCGTCATGTGTTACAGCTGCCAGTGATAACCGGCTGATGTTTTACATAGCAGGGTACGTAGCTCGGAAGTGCATTCTAAAGACAAGCTGCGAAGAGTGCCTGAAACTTCTAATGCCAAAGAAGTCGGCTGAAAATTCGAACCTAGCACAGTTAACACGCATGAAGGACATTCGATGGAGGCGAAATGCGAAGACACCCGTGTACATAGATTTAGGTGCACGTTAAGAAACCCCAGGTGGTCCAAATTTCCGGAGTCCCCCACTACGGCGTGCCTCATCGTGGTTCTGGCACTTAAAACCCCATAATTAAATTAAATTAACGCATGAAGGACAATGGTGGCCTGCTTTACCCTTCTAGCCTGCTATATAAGTTTTTCTTGATCTAGAAAAAAGCTTTCACAACGTGTTTCAATTTGCTGAAGCTACACTCTGACAGCATACTGGACATCCTAAGCCAACCTAACGCGAAGCAGAAAAACCAGCTTGGTTGGCCTGACCATTCTGAGGGCATTGCAGCCGCGGTCACAGTTTTTACATCACCACTCAGCTGCACTTCCTAAGTGAAAGCCTAAACCAGAGTAATGATAAAAAACGCGAAGCACCCAACGCTTAAAGGTCAGTAGGTGTTGAGTTGCGCTCATGTCTATCTGATGTGTAATTTGTGCTGCGAATCATTGGAATACTTTCGAAAAGCTGTTAAATGAGTTAAATAAAGAGATGTCCTTGTTTTCACGTTCGATGCTGCGCACTGTATCCTGTACAGTAACCTCCTACATAATAATTGCCTTCACCACAACTAGATTGAATTCAAAGCCAAACGCATATGTGCCTATATTGAGGAATTAATCGCGATCAGTGGGTAACGAAGGTTCTGAGTGCGGGTGCTAAATATGGAAAAAAATATATACTGGTCGTCATGGTATATACAAACAGCTAAGCCACGCAGTGACTAACCTGACTATTTTATGTTTGCATTAACCAGAAAGCAAACGCGCGTTAGAACTGAGTAATTAATCGCGATCAGTGGGTAACGAAGGTTCTGAGTGCGGGTGCTAAATATGAAAAATATATATATATATATATACTGGTCGTCATGGTATATACAAACAGCTAAGCCACGCAGTGACTAACCTGACTATTTTATGTTTGCATTAACCAGAAAGCAAACGCGCGTTAGAACAGCTGCTGAAACTACTGAAGGAACCATACAACGCGGCCGAAACTGCTAGGATGGATGGATGGATGGATGGATGGATGAGGCTGAACCCTTTAAATCGGGCGGTGGCATACGCCACCTAGCCATGGCTATTAACATAATTTGTACTTTGTGGTGGGTGAAATTTCACCCCTGCCTTAATTTTATCCACCAATCAGATAACCTCTGTTTGGTTATTTCTACCCGCTTAAAGTCTATTTTGCCTTCACTGTCCCTAAACCCCAATGCTTTGAAAAAATCAGCCCCGTTGCCTTGCACTGTAGGGTTAAGCCCCTTACAGAAAAGTATGAGGTGTTCAGCCGTTTCCTCTTCTTCTCCACACGCACAGCACAACGTGTCTATACCTTGGTACTTGACTCGGTACATCTCAGTCCGCAATACTCCCGTCCTGGCTTCAAACAACAAAGAGCTTCCCCTAGAATTATCGTAGATATTTTCTTTGGCAATTTCTTGCTTGAAAGTTCGGTATGTGCCCAGTGCTGATTTCGTCTGCATCCCTGTTTTCCACAGACCCCTCTCTGTTTCCTTAACCTTTTTCTTAACCGCTGTTTCCTGGTTTGCACCCCTCCTGCAGTCCAAATATTTGATTGACAGTTTTCTGGTCAGCTTCCTCCATTTTGTATCAACATTCCTCATGTACAAATAACTGAAAACTCTCCTTGCCCACCGCTTTTCTGCCATCTCTCTCAATCGCTCCTCAAATTCTATCTTGCTGCTGGCTTCCCTGCACTCGAATGACGTCCATCCCATGTCACCCTGTACCCCCTGATTTGGTGTATTTCCGTGTGCTCCCAGAGCCAGTCTACCTACCCCTCGCTGCTTAACTTCCAACCTTGCTCGAACCTCTGATCTCATGCACAGGACCGCATTGCCGAAAGTCAAACTAGGGACCATCACCCCTTTCCAAATCCCTCTCACCACTTCGTACCTATTGTAATTCCACAGTGCCCTATTTTTCATCACAGCTGCATTTCTGCTACCTTTAGCCGTCACATATTTTTCATGTTCCGTTAGGTACTCAGCCCCATTGTTTATCCACACTCCAAGATATTTGTACTTATCCACCACCTCCAGCGTAACCTCCTGTATCCTATGCTCGCTGCCCTGATTATCATTAAAAGTCATGACTGCCGATTTTTCTTTACTAAACTTCAAACCTAAGCTATCTCCCTCTTTACCACAGATGTCCATTAATCTCTGCAAGTCTTCCTTGCTGTCAGCCATAAGTACAATGTCATCTGCATACATCAGTCCTGGTAATGACTGTTTAATCCATTCTCCCTGCTTGAAATAGGAAAGGTTGAAGCCAAGTCCGCTCCTCTCTAATTTTTTCTCTAATCCTTGTAAATACAGCATGAACAACAGAGGTGACAGAGGGCACCCCTGCCTAAGCCCCTGCTGTATCTCTATAGGCCCAGATACCTTGTTTTCCCATTTTATAAGCACCCTGTTACTTTTATAGATATCTTTTAAAAGATTTCTTACTCCATCTTCCACCTCTAGAGTGCCCAGTATGTCCCACAAATCCTTTTGGATTACACTGTCATAGGCTCCCTTGATATCCAGAAAGGCAAGCCATAGGGGCCTGTGTTCCTTTTCTGCTATTTCAATACACTGTGTCAATGAGAACAGATTATCTTCTAACCTTCTTTGTTTCCGGAACCCATTTTGTAGTTCCCCCAGCACCTCCTCGCTCTCCACCCATGCCTGCAGTCTGTCCTTTATAATCTGCATCACCACCCTGTAAACCACTGACGTCACTGTTATGGGACGGTAGTTGTTTATGTCGGCTTTGTCCCCCTTTCCCTTATATATCATGCTCATCCTGCTCAGTCTCCACCCGTCGGGGGCTTTACCGTCCATTATCATTTTGCTCACTGCCTCTCTTAAAGGGACACTAAAGAGAAACAGGAAGTTCAGCTGGAATAAAAGAGGGACTTTCAGGAATGCATGCCGTTTTTGTTGGGTGCAAAAATATGAGTTATTAGCGGAGAAATTCGTAAACAAAGACCAAATATCTCTTCCTCAATTTCTCTCACCCTAGATTTGGCGCTGAAGCAGTGTCGTCACAGATTGCATTGCTCTCAGCGAATCAGAATGCGCCATGATACGTCACCGCTTGCGTAAACGGCCGAGGTGCTGGGCTGGATGCATCATGGCTGCATGCATGGTCGCTGCGTTTGCGTTCGCCGCGATGGATACCGTAGCTGCCGCTGAACCTTGCAACGAAGAGCTCGCCAGGAAAGCAGGACTGCATTTCAGCGATATTCAGTGAAACGGAGCGCGAAATGATCCTCTGTGCTCGAGCGGTAGGTGTTTCCGCGTGCGATGGCGGTGAGCCGCCGGCCGCGCCGGCGGAATGTAGAGCTTCGTTTTCGTCGATGGGAGGCGAAGCGTCCGGTCCGCCAGGCGACGATGTTCCCGACAGAATAAGCGTAGAAAGTTGTGCACGTACTCGGTATGGTTATTTCGTGGCTTTATTTAATGACATTCAGCACTCACCGAGCCGCCAGTTTGCTGCTGCAGGGGCACCGGTAGGAGGTTTGATGAAGGCCGCATTGAGGGAACAGCTGCTCGAGAAAGGACTGGCCTCTGGGGCACGCCAAGATACTTTCCGAGGGCAAGTTTATACACATAATCAGAGGGCGAGAAATGCAGAGAGCACACCATCGGTTTCTCTGGCTCTTTTGCCGTTTTATCATCGGCAGAGCACTGAGCCATTGCGAACGCCGGGGAGCCGGGGCTCTCCGAGCGACGCCACATGAAAGGACACAATCGAGTCGACACTGCCGCTGCCCCTGATCAAGCGCCTTGGGCCATTTATACAGCCCTCAACACTACACACACGAGGCATTTTCTGACTGTTTCCCGCGAAGTCAACGTTTTTCGAGCCACGCAACACGCAACCAAACAACGTAGAGCGGAACAGGCGCGCGCGACGATGCATTGACCAAAAACGAAACTACGAAACTATCACGGCCGCATGTATCACCATGCCATTTTTTCTTCTTTATTTAATTTTGTGCTAAACTTGTACTTCCTCGTTTGAAACGGTTTAAAAAGTTGGAAAATGCTGTTTATGTACGTTTAAGGTGTATTTTATTTTGCATTTTATTAACAGCGATAAATCGCTCTCTACCAATCGCGACCGGCCTGCGTTTGTAATCTCCGACGTCACCTCACGTAGTGCGGAAATTTCGAAAGGGCGTCAGCACCTATTCTTCAGTTTTTCGCTATTTTCTCGCTTATTAAACATCTGTTTGCAGTAAGAATGGTATGGCTGTGATCGTGAAAGGATAATCTACCATTTAAGCTCAACTTCCGGTTTCTCTTTAGTGTCCCTTTAAATGGTGAGGCGGGAGAGGTGGTACCGAACGTGAGATATTAATAGGGAAACGGCAGCAGGTGTTTATAAATATATAAATATTCGGTATTTCAATCCTTTGAGCAAGCATAATAATGATAAAGAAGCTGTCATTTCATCTTACCAGGCTATTTGCACCATATTGCGCCTCGGTACTTTATCCTGTGTACAATACGTATGATGCCATTTATAACAAATGAGTAAATTGTTTGTAAAATTAGCAAAATAAGCCACCATAATCGTACTCAGGTAGCTTCGCAATGCTAAAATTTGTGAGGTGAGATACATATACTGCTGCTGCTGAGATGTATATGAGTACTTTAAACGATTGTTTGTGTATTTGGAATGCAGAGTTTACGAGGAAAATAATTAAGGGTTTACACTATCGAAACTGTTGTTTCCGGCCTAAGCAAGAGGAATCGTTTTTAATATAACGAAGTCTACGTCAACCTCTAGCGCATAACACATGCACAGGCCGTCAGCTTGCATGAATTACATCGTTATCTAAATAAGCATTTAGGGAACAACATCACTAAGCGCTGTCCAAGCTTAAAAAAAATAAACAATAAAACAAGCTCGCTAACGTGTACTTGTTTCCGAACGTATCCGTTTCGCATGCTACCCAGCTGCGGCGGGCGGCGTAATGGCGGCCGCCGTAGCAGACGACGCGCGTGTCCTCACCCTCAGCGGCGCGCGCGGGCATCAAGGCACCCTACTGGATGGATGGATGGATGGATGGATGGATGGATGAGGCTGAACCCTTTAAACCGGGTGGTGGCATACGCCACCTAGCCATGACTATTAACATATTTTGTACTTCGTGGTGGGTGAAATTTCACCCCTGCCTTGATTTTATCCACCAATCAGATAACCTCTGTTTGGTTATTTCTACCCGCTTAAAGTATATTTTGCCTTCACTCTCCCTAAACCCCAATGCTTTGAAAAAATCAGCCCCGTTGCCTTGCACTGTAGGGTTAAGCCCTTTACAGAAAAGTATGAGGTGTTCAGCCGTTTCCTCTTCTCCACACGCACAGCACAACGTGTCTATACCTTGGTACTTGACTCGGTACATCTTAGTCCGCAATACTCCAGTCCTGGCTTCAAACAACAAAGAGCTTCCCCTAGAATTATCGTAGATATTTATTTTGGCAATTTCTTGCTTGAAAGTTCGGTATGTTCCCAGTGCTGATTTCGTCTGCATCCCTGTTTTCCACAGACCCCTCTCTGTTTCCTTAACCTTTTTCTTAACCGCTGTTTCCTGGTTTGCACCCCTCCTGCAGTCCAAATATTTGATTGACAGTTTTCTGGTCAGCTTCCTCCATTTTGTGTCAACATTCCTCATGTAGAAATAACTGAAAACTTTCCTTGCCCACCGCTTTTCTGCCATCTCTCTCAATCGCTCCTCAAATTCTATCTTGCTGCTGGCTTCCCTGCACTCGAATGACGTCCATCCCATGTCACCCTGTACCCCCTGATTTGGTGTATTTCCGTGTGCTCCCAGAGCCAGTCTACCTACCCCTCGCTGCTTAACTTCCAACCTTGCTCGAACCTCTGATCTCATGCACAGGACCGCATTGCCGAAAGTCAAACTAGGGACCATCACCCCTTTCCAAATCCCTCTCACCACTTCGTACCTATTGTAATTCCACAGTGCCCTATTTTTCATCACAGCTGCATTTCTGCTACCTTTAGCCGTCACATATTTTTCATGTTCCGTTAGGTACTCAGCCCCATTGTTTATCCACACTCCAAGATATTTGTACTTATCCACCACCTCCAGCGTAACCTCCTGTATCCTATGCTCGCTGCCCTGATTATCATTAAAAGTCATGACTGCCGATTTTTCTTTACTAAACTTCAAACCTAAGCTATCTCCCTCTTTACCACAGATGTCCATTAATCTCTGCAAGTCTTCCTTGCTATCAGCCATAAGTACAATGTCATCCGCATACATCAGTCCTGGTAATGACTGTTTAATCCATTCTCCTTGCTTGAAATAGGAAAGGTTGAAGCCAAGTCCGCTCCTCTCTAATTTTTTCTCTAATCCTTGTAAATACAGCATGAACAACAGAGGTGACAGAGGGCACCCCTGCCTAAGCCCCTGCTGTATCTCTATAGGCCCAGATACCTTGTTTTCCCATTTTATAAGCACCTTGTTACTTTTATACACTCTTAGTCCGGTCCTGGATAATAGCCTGGCTAGAAACGGCACCCTTCGACGTACTGCTTAATATAACGGCTATGGGCAGCCCGACAAAGGGAGATATACGTGACACTCTTCAAGCGGCCTCCAAACCAACTAGTACTGCCTATATGCGCTCGTTGTTACGCGGCCGCTGTCCGTATACGGCCCCTCACACCGATGTTCGTGCGCGATACGTGACGGAATGCGCCGAAGCGGCCGAAGCACAGAACACCGCCGAAGCATGCCGGAGCGCCGTAAACAAACCCACCGCGCACGCGCGAAGGAAAAGAAAAAATATATATACAAGAGAGAAGTTTCGGATTGACATCGGAGGAGGCGCCGAGCCGCGCGGACGCGCCATGGCGAAACTCCCGTTCTGCGGACTTTTCGTGCAAACTGGTTGCAAAGATTGGAACTGTGTTGGCGGCGCCCTTCGCGTGCGCAGCAGGGCGATATGTTTTCACCAGTGGACACGAAAGGTGTGTTGCGAGGCCATTGCAATGCCCCGCAATGTGAGTGCGACGGATTTTGCCGTTCTGCGAACAACGTACCTGCTGCACCATTCCAGGCCGCTTGGTGCTCATACTGTGGGCACAGCCCAGTACAACATGCTCGAATTGGTGAGTGGCACTTCTGTTTTTTTTTTGTTGCTGTTTTTTTCTATTTATGTGTCGTGAGGTTTACTGACGCGCGTATACGTACTGACGCGCGCAGTGCTACACAGTATGGCTAATGCAAAAAAAAAAAAAAAAGAGGGCAGGTAAATGTAGCGCACTGTACACGACACAGGGCAAAGGGAATCCGTGTTTAGCAACTATATTAAATGCCATGTACGTAAATTTTACAGCGCTACTCATTCGAAGCGCGCACAGGTGCGCCTTGAAGAAATGTTTTGCAGGGGAAAGCCCAAACCGCATGAGAGCGATTTAATTCGTGCGCGAAGGTGACGATCGACAGCTTCGAACGACGAAACGGGCCGTCGCGCGAACAGATCGCTTGGTTCTGGAAATATAGAATTCGTCGCTCGTCGCACGAAAGTGCTAAGAGCGACTAGCCAATAGCGCGAAGCCGAAACAGGATGTACAGAACATCAGTCGAGTGCTACGAATTGTCGCACGGAACGAGCAAACGACTTTTTGATACGTGCAAGGATAAGAGCCAAGTGCAAGACTTTTAGAAATATTTAGGCTCCTATTTACAGTAAAACACAAATTAATGAAGCACGCGTCACGCCAGTTTCGGCTTAGTTTCGGCGCGTATTTGCTGCCCTCATACGGGTAGCACCGGGGAGACGTCGCTAAAAAGTCGTCGCTCGCATGCGGTACGTACTGTAGACGACGAGCGAACGCGACAGCCATCTCCATTGCGTCGCTTGTCGCAGTCGTCCGCAAGATCGCGTGCATGCGGTTTATACTTCAATAATATAGTGCGTAATTTACACTAATTAGACCCCAACCACGAGACACATAATTATTTGACTATATTTGACACGAATAAACCTAGAGCGAGTTAAATTGTGTGTCAACGTTGTGGGTAGTCTTTCCTTTGCATTAGGTTTTTCCCGGAATGCATTACCAGTTGACAGCCTATCATATGATGCGTACTTTGTTGACATCACATTTGTCTTTAGTTTACTCGTTTGTTTTACGACCTAATTATGAAATGCCGGCGTGTTACATTTTCAACATTTGACATAACCCTGTATGTTTTGTAGGGACAACCCAGGACGTGTATGTCTCAGCAACCAGTCAACTGCCAGAAGTGACTCATACACAGGCCACCAGTAAGTGGACATCTGTTGCAATTTCACATTATGCAGTCGGCTGCTGGCTTGTACTGAGTTATTATTTTTTTGATGTCGTATTAACGTGCATTTTGACCACAAAGGTGCGATCTGGGGCCGTATTCTGAAACGTTCCACTTCGGCGAAATTTCTTTTTCGCTTTCAGGCGCTCGATGATTGGCTGTTTTAGCAAAATTGGATGAGCTGATTGGCTGGTTGAGCCCAACGTCATTCAATTTTGCTCAACCAGCCAATCAGCACGCACGTGAAAGCGAAAAAGAAATATCGCAGAAGTGGAACGTTTCAGAATACGGCCCCATGTCTCATAGAGGTATATATGGTTGCCATTCTCTGCAAGGGACATGTACTCGTGTTCGTGAAGCATTTATATTAGGCAGTATTGTCGCCCAATGAGTCACGTATCAACGATGTAACTCGTCAGTGCCGGCAAGTAGTTGTGAGAAAGACACAATATATTATGACACTGTAAAGTTATTTCATTATTTGAAGGAAAGTTTTGCAGCGGGAAAGAAAGGCTGCTATTCCAGGTAAACAAGTCTTTTTGTCACAAGTTATTTAACCAAACTGTGGGTGTGTGAAATTCGTGACATATGAATAATTTTAATTCTGCCTTTAGTAATGCTTCTAAAAGAGACTAGAAATGGCATGTGACTACCTCTCCAATAAGCAGATCATACATATACAGTCATAAGTGGTAGTTCCATGCAGTGTCGCACTCTATATAACCTTTCCGGTCAGCAGCATTCAAACTGGTGACTGTGTTTTCAGAAGAAGTGCACATGCTACTGTATATGTGTGAACTTGGTTTTCTTTGTATGTGCTGACTCACTGACACAAACAGTGCAAAAATCAGTTGTACCATGAGGCTGACGACGACTTCTGCTGCTAGAAATGCTGCACTTCATATTTTCTAGTACTGCATGACATTTAAAGCAAAGCTAGCACATCAAATGATCAAGAAAACTAATAGCTGTTAAAGCTGTTTTCCTCAAAGAAAGCTTGTCCTTTATGGACTGTGGTAATCTGCGAGCTCTCCACTGATGTTTCAGTAGTATTATCCCTTAGTGTGCGAGAGGTCAGCGGCAGTTAATCATGTTAGTGTTTAAATGGTGTTTTAATTATGTGCATTTGTTCCAACAAAGTTGTCTAGATTACTTTATTGTGCAGTGTACAGCTTACGAAAGTGTCAGCAACTACTGAGTTGTTAACATGCATATGCATTCATCTCTATGCAGGTGGCACTCAGCTGTACCACTGCACTGCTGCTGAAATTGCCAGCACCAGCGGCTTTGTAACAGCTGTTTCACAGCATCTCGGTACGTGCTAATGTACAGTTATGTTATGATGGGCTAATATTATGGACCACTGCTATTCCGTATTGTGACAGATCCACATGATGAATGATGTAATGGGTACAGTGGAAACCTTTGAATGTTCCTCTACTATGGTACATAAAAAGGCTCTCCTTTTCGTCACTGGAGCAGGAGAGAAGAGCATGCAGGCACTCCTGAATGTACATATATTCCAAACATGAGAGAGACATTATATATATATATATATATATATATATATATATACACACACACAAACAAAGTAAAGGCAGGGTCATTACATCTTGCATTTTGAATTGATTTGTGCAGCGCAAAAATACAACACAGACCACAGAGAAGCACACATGTTAACAGATTTGATACATCAGGTGTGCTCCTTTACACAAGAAGGGAGGGGAAAGGGGAGGAAGTCAGAAAAAAAAGTGGAGACGAACCGAAAGCAATTGTGCCAAAAAGCATGAAAAGCATCGTGCAGCCAGGATCACCAGCAGGACATCTAAAAAGCGCAGTGATAAAATTACATACAGGGCAACCTTAAGTATTGTTTGTTTCAATGAACCCAGATCACTGCAGCCATTACTGCAATCAAGTTGTTTCCTTATGTCATATAAGGAAGTGATGTGGGCCCAAAAATGTTTAGAGCTAAAGGATCATCTTCTATGCTAGCCTCTTCGCCCGCTTTTTTGTCATATTGTTATGAGCTGCTTATGTAAGGGACAAAAAGTAAGAGTATGAGCTGTTTCCTGGTTTCCCATTCCATGCAACATGTCTTAGTGACTATACATGTGCATGTAGATGATCCGTAGATGAAAAATATTTAGTAGAATCTCG